>NW_025919547.1:0-253590 GCF_907164915.1 Impatiens glandulifera | reverse complement strand
TAAAATAAAAACTCAAATTTTTAACAAGTTTTAACTCTTTTGAAATTATCATTTTTCTAAAGTATTATTATAATTTAATTTTTAACTTATATCACATATACTATAATTACAAATATATTTAATTATTAAACATTTAAAGTGTGTATAAATTTTAATTATTATTAATATGAAAAATATAAGCATTAAAATTCAAAACCAGACTAATAATTAGATTTTTTTATCAATCTTTAATTTATTTATTTTTGAACTGTTATTTTTTCTTAATCTCATTATATATTTTTTAATATTAGAGGAGAATGTCTTGTTTCATCTACCGGATACACACGGAGTTATGCGTTATCCCTTCCAATCCTCCTTTTGAATTAGATCATTGATCTCATGCTTATGGATAATAGAATCGTATGTCTGGTTCGATATCAAAACCACCTTTTGTATCTGATAACTTAGGCAAATGAAGGAAAGATGAAGATAAAAGAGGTTGAAGGAAAATGGTAATAAGAAGATGAAGAAGAGAAAAAGGAGTATTAATGGAATAAAAACTTTAGTAAGGGTTTTAACTGGTTTCACCAGTTATTATTTTTACATAATATAAAGTATAATTTGTAATTTGTTTATTTACTATATATACAAAATTTTAAAACCAAACACCATACAAATTTACTGCACGTACAATTATATTGTATCTATAATCTTATACCCCAAACTAAATGCAGGCTTAATAAATAAATATTAATACTCAATCATATATATGTTGTTATTATACTAAGAATGAATTATTTGTATTTTTAATTTATTACATTTTTTTAAATATTTGTCTCTAATTTAATTACTCATTTTCAATGTAAAATTACTACTCACTATTATGTTATTAGCTGTCACAATAAGTTCCAATTTAGATATAAGGAACATCAATTTAGATTAGATTAAAGAATGAATTATGGATGGTATCAGATTGGTTTGTGAGGGCTAAATCAATTATATTTGAAAATTTGTAAAAATGGATTAAATTAAATTTGAGTGGAGCGTGCACGCACTAAAGAAAAAATAAATTAATAAAAAATAAAAACTAAGGTAGTTAGTTGTCTATGTTGGAAAGAGTTAGCATAGATGGGAGATAGGTTCATCCAACTCCATTATCAAGAGTATTATTATTCGTGATTTTTTTTCGTTTTATTCTTTTTTTTTTTCAAATAGTTGAAAATTTTATTAAAAAAATAAGACTATATATACTTTATTTTTTAGTTACAATTTTTATTTCTTACAAAGTTGTGTTTGTGCTTAATCTTAAATATTTATTTATTTTTAATTAAAATAAAAATCAAATTTTTAACAAGTTTTAACTCTTTTGAAATTATCATTTTTCTAAAGTATTATAATAATTTATTTTTTAACTTATATCACATATACTATAATTACAAATATATTTAATTATTAATCATTTATAGTGTGTATAAATTTTTTAATTATTATTAATATGAAAAATATAAGCATTAATATTCAAAATTAGACTAATAATTAGATTTTTTTATCAATCTTTAATTTATTTATTTTTGAACTGTTATTTTTTCTTAATCTCATTATATATTTTTTAATATTAGAGGACGATGTCTTGTTTTATCTACCGGATTCACAAGGAGTTATGCGTTATCCCTTCCAATCCTCCTTTTGAATTAGATCATTGATCTCATGCTTATGGATAATAGAATCGTATGTCTGGTTCGATATCAAAACCAACTTTTGTATCTGATAACTTAGGCAAATGAAGGAAAGATGAAGATAAAAGAGGTTAAAGGAAAATGATAATAAGAAGATGAAGAAGAGAAAAAGGAGTATTAATGGAATAAAAACTTTAGTAAGAGTTTGAACCAGTTATTATTTTGACATAATATAAAGTATAATTTGTAATTTCTATATTTACTATATATACAAAATTTTAAAACCAAACACCATACAAATTTATTGCACGTACAATTATATTGTATCTATAATCTTGTACTGCAAACCAAATGCAGGCTTAATAAATAAATATTAATACTCAATCATATATATGTTGTTATTATACTAAGAATGAATTATTTGTATTTTTAATTTATTACCTATTTATTTATTTTTTAAAATATTTGTCTCTAATTTAATTACTTATTTTCAATGTAAAATTACTACTCACTGTTATGTTATTAGCTGTCACAATAAGTTCCAATTTAGATATAAGGAACATCAATTTAGATTACATTAAAGAATGAATTTTGGATAGTATCAGATTGGCTTGTGAGGGCTAAATTCAATATATTTGAAAAACTAGTAAAAACGAATTTAATTATATTTGAGTAGAGCGTGCACGCACTAAAGAAAAAATAAATAAATAAAAAATAAAAACTAAGTTTTTTATCTCTGTTGGAAAGAGTTAGCATAGATGGGAGATAAGTTAATTCAACTTCATTATGAAGAGTATTATTATTCGTGATTTTTTTTGTTTTATTCATTTTTTTTTCAAATAGTTGAAAATTTTATTAAAAAAATAAGACTATATATACTTGATTTTTTAGTTACAATTTTTATTTCTTACAAAGTTGTGTTTGTGCTTAATCTTAATTGTTTATTTATTTTTAATTAAAATAAAAACCAAATTTTTAACAAGTTTTAACTCTTTTGAAATTATCATTTTTCTAAAGTATTATTATAATTTTATTTTTAACTTATATCACATATACTATAATTACAAATATATTTAATTATTAAACATTTAAAGTGCGTATAAATTTTAATTATTATTAATGTGAAAAATATAAGCATTAAAATTTAAAACCAGACTAATAATTAGATTTTTTTATCAATCTTTAATTTATTTATTTTTGAACTGTTATTTTTTCTTAATCTCATTATATATTTTTTAATATTAGAGGACGATGTCTTGTTTCCATCTACCGGATTCACAAGGAGTTATGCGTTATCCCTTCCAATCCTCCTTTTGAATTAGATCATTGATCTCATGTTTATGGATAATAGAATCGTATGTCTGGTTCGATATCAAAACCAACTTTTGTATCTGATAACTTAGGCAAATGAAGGAAAGATGAAGATAAAAGAGGTTAAAGGAAAATGATAATAAGAAGATGAAGAAGAGAAAAAGGAGTATTAATGGAATAAAAACTTTAGTAAGAGTTTGAACCAGTTATTATTTTGACATAATATAAAGTATAATTTGTAATTTGTTTATTTACTATATATACAAAATTTTAAAACCAAACACCATACAAATATATTGCACGTACAATTATATTGTATCTATAATCTTATACCCCAAACTAAATGCAGGCTTAATAAATAAATATTAATACTCAATCATATATATGTTGTTATTATACTAAGAATGAATTATTTGTATTTTTAATTTATTACCTATTTATTTTTTTAAATATTTGTCACTAATTTAATTACTCATTTTCAATGAAAAATTACTACTCACTGTTATGTTATTAGCTGTCACAATAACTTCCAATTTAGATATAAGGAACATCAATTTAAATTAGATTAAAGAATGAATTATGGATATTATCAGATTGGCTTGTGAGGGCTAAATCCAATATATTTGAAAAACTTGTAAAAATGGATTTAATTAAATTTGAGTAGAGCATGCACACACTAAAGAAAAAATAAATAAATAAAAAATAAAAACTAAGTTTGTTGTCTTTGTTGGAAAGAGTTAGCATGGATGGGAAATAGGTACATTCAACTTCATTATCAAGAGTATTATTATTCGTGATTTTTTTCGTTTTATTCATTTTTTTTTCAAATAGTTGAAAATTTTATTAAAAAAATAAGACTATATATACTTGATTTTTTAGTTACAATTTTTATTTCTTACAAAGTTGTGTTTGTGCTTAATATTAATTGTTTATTTATTTTTAATTAAAATAAAAACCAAATTTTTAACAAGTTTTAACTCTTTTGAAATTATCATTTTTCTAAAGTATTATTATAATTTAATTTTTAACTTATATCACATATACTATAATTACAAATATATTTAATTATTAAACATTTAAAGTGCGTATAAATTTTAATTATTATTAATGTGAAAAATATAAGCATTAAAATTTAAAACCAGACTAATAATTAGATTTTTTTTATCAATCTTTAATTTATTTATTTTTGAACTGTTATTTTTTCTTAATCTCATTATATATTTTTTAATATTAGAGGACGATGTCTTGTTTCCATCTACCGGATTCACAAGGAGTTATGCGTTATCCCTTCCAATCCTCCTTTTGAATTAGATCATTGATCTCATGCTTATGGATAATAGAATCGTATGTCTGGTTCGATATCAAAACCAACTTTTGTATCTGATAACTTAGGCAAATGAAGGAAAGATGAAGATAAAAGAAGTTGAAGGAAAATGGTAATAAGAAGATGAAGAAGAGAAAAAGGAGTATTAATGGAATAAAAACTTTAGTAAGAGTTTGTAACTGGTTTCACCAGTTATTATTTTGACATAATATAAAGTATAATTTGTAATTTGTTTATTTACTATATATACAAAATTTTAAAACCAAACACCATACAAATATACTGCACGTACAATTATATTGTATCTATAATCTTATACCCCAAACTAAATGCAGACTTAATAAATAAATATTAATACTCAATCATATATATGTTGTTATTATACTAAGAATGAATTATTTGTATTTTTAATTTATTACCTATTTATTTTTTTTAAATATTTGTCTCTAATTTAATTACTCATTTTCAATGAAAAATTACTACTCACTATTATGTTATTAGCTGTCACAATAACTTTCAATTTAGATATAAGGAACATCAATTTAAATTAGATTAAAGAATGAATTATGGATATTATCAGATTGGCTTGTGAGGGCTAAATCCAATATATTTGAAAAACTTGTAAAAATGGATTTAATTAAATTTGAGTAGAGCATGCACACACTAAAGAAAAAATAAATAAATAAAAAAGAAAAACTAAGTTTGTTGTCTTTGTTGGAAAGAGTTAGCATGGATGGGAGATAGGTTCATCCAGCTTCATTATCAAGAGTATTATTATTCGTGATTTTTTTTCGTTTTATTCATTTTATTTTATTTTCAAATAGTTGAATATTTTATTTAAAAAATAAGACTATATATATTTGATTTTTTAGTTACAATTTTTATTTCTTACAAAGTTGTGTTTGTGCTTAATCTTAATTGTTTATTTATTTTTAATTAAAATAAAAACCAAATTTTTAACAAGTTTTAACTCTTTTGAAATTATCATTTTTCTAAAGTATTATTATAATTTAATTTTTAACTTATATCACATATACTATAATTACAAATATATTTAATTATTAAACATTTAAAGTGCGTATAAATTTTAATTATTATTAATGTGAAAAATATAAGCATTAAAATTTAAAACCAGACTAATAATTAGATTTTTTTTATCAATCTTTAATTTATTTATTTTTGAACTGTTATTTTTTCTTAATCTCATTATATATTTTTTTAATATTAGAGGACGATGTCTTGTTTCTATCTACCGGATTCACAAGGAGTTATGCGATATCCCTTCCAATCCTCCTTTTGAATTAGATCATTGATCTCATGCTTATGGATAATAGAATCGTATGTCTGGTTCGATATCAAAACCAACTTTTGTATCTGATAACTTAGGCAAATGAAGGAAAGATGAAGATAAAAGAGGTTAAAGGAAAATGATAATAAGAAGATGAAGAAGAGAAAAAGGAGTATTAATGGAATAAAAACTTTAGTAAGAGTTTGTAACCAGTTATTATTTTGACATAATATAAAGTATAATTTGTAATTTGTTTATTTACTATATATACAAAATTATAAAACCAAACACCATACAAATATACTGCACGTACAATTATATTGTATCTATAATCTTATACCCCAAACTAAATGCAGGCTTAATAAATAAATATTAATACTCAATTATATATATGTTGTTATTATACTAAGAATCAATTATTTGTATTTTTAATTTATTACCTATTTATTTTTTTTTAAATATTTGTCTCTAATTTAATTACTCATTTTCAATGAAAAATTACTACTCACTATTATGTTATTAGCTGTCACAATAACATTCAATTTAGATATAAGGAACATCAATTTAAATTAGATTAAAAAATGAATTATGGATATTATTAGATTGGCTTGTGAGGGCTAAATCCAATATATTTGAAAAACTTCTAAAAATGGATTTAATTAAATTTGAGTAGAGCATGCACACACTAAAGAAAAAATAAATAAATAAAAAATAAAAACTAAGTTTGTTGTCTTTGTTGGAAAGAGTTAGCATAGATGGGAGATAGATTCATCCAGCTTCATTATCAAGAGTATTATTATTCGTGATTTTTTTTTGTTTTATTCATTTTATTTTTTTATTCAAATAGTTGAAGATTTTATTAAAAAAATAAGACTATAAATATTTTATTTTTTAGTTACAATTTTTATTTCTTACAAAGTTGTGTTTGTGCTTAATCTTAATTGTTTATTTATTTTTAATTAAAATAAAAACCAAATTTTTAACAAGTTTTAACTCTTTTGAAATTATCATTTTTCTAAAGTATTATAATAATTTAATTTTTAACTTATATCACATATACTATAATTACAAATATATTTAATTATTAAACATTTAAAGTGTGTATAAATTTTAATTATTATTAATATGAAAAATATAAGAATTAAAACTCAAAACCAAATTAATAATTAGATATTTTTTTTATCAATCTTTAATTTATTTATTTTTGAACTGTAATTTTTTTTAATCTCATTATATATTTTTTAATATTAGAGGACGATGTCTTGTTTCTATCTACCGGATACACAAGGAGTTATGCCTTATCCCTTCCAATCCTCCTTTTGAATTAGATCATTGATCTCATGCTTATGGATAATAGAATCGTATGTCTGGTTCGATATCAAAACCAACTTTTGTATCTGACAACTTAGGCAAATGAAAGAAAGATGAAGATAAAAGAGGTTAAAGGAAAATGGTAATAAGAAGATAAAGAAGAGAAAAAGGAGTATTAATGGAATAAAAACTTTAGTAAGGATTTGTAACTGGTTTCACCAGTTATTATTTTGACATAATATAAAGTATAATTTGTAATTTGTTTATTTACTATATATACAAAATTTTAAAACCAAACACCATACAAATATACTGCACGTACAATTATATTGTATCTAGAATCTTATACCCCAAACTAAATGCAGACTTAATAAATAAATAATATTAATACTCAATCATATATATATTGTTATTATACTAAGAATGAATTATTTGTATTTTTAATTTATTACCTTTTTTTTAAATATTTGTCTCTAATTTAATTACTCATTTTTAATTTAAAATTACAACTCACTGTTATGTTATTAGTTGTCACAATAAGTTCCAATTAAGATATAATGAACATCTATTTAGATTAGATTAAAGAATGAATTATGGATAGTATCAGATTGGCTTGTGAGGGCTAAATCCAATATATTTAAAAACTTGTAAAAATGGATTTAATTAAATTTGAGTAGAGCGTGCACGCACTAAAGAATAAATAAATAAATAATAAAGAAAAACTAAGTTTGTTGTCTCTGTTGGAAATAAATAATAAAGAAAATTTTATTAAAAAAATAAGAATATATATACTCGATTTTTTAGTTACAATTTTTATTTCTTACAAAGTTATGTTTGTGCTTAATCTTAATTGTTTATTTATTTTTAATTAAAATAAAAACCAAATTTTTAACAAGTTTTAACTCTTTTAAAATTATCATTTTTATAAAGTATTATAATAATTTAATTTTTAGCATATATCACGTATACTATAATTACAAATATATTTAATTATTAAATATTTAAAGTGTGTATGAATTTTAATTATTATTAATATGAAAAATATAAGCATTAAAATTCAAAACCAGACTAATAATTAGATTTCTTTATCAATCTTTAATTTATTTATTTTTGAACTGTTATTTATTCTTAATCTCATTATATATTTTTTAATATTAGAGGACGATGTCTTGTTTATTTTTCATTAACTAGATTTGAGTTCATGTGTAGTTTTCTTCAATTTGATTTGACATTGTGCCTAACCGAATTATATTTGTAGTCTCAATTTTGTAATATGAAGAATACTTTTTATTGTTGTATCAATTGTTGCGCATAATATTCAATTATGTTGTTGTTCATCTTGATCTTGAATTGAACTAGAGATATCAGACGTGAACTAAATTATCACACATATTGCCCAACCAATTGGAAGATAATCAAATTTCGATACTTTTATTATCATCAAAGGAGATGGAATTACTCGAATTATTGAAAATAATCTTCATTTTGGCTATATATATATATATACATAAATTCTCTACAAAGAATAATTTTAACTATTTCTTGAAATATTAGTTTAAAATGTTTTGATATCGTTTCATTGATTTTCTTGAATTTCTATTAAATAAGTTGGTTTTTGAAGTGAATTTTAACAAAATGATTTTTATATTTCTAAGAACGAAAATTTGACATACCTTAATTTATAAAAAAAAATTATTCATTTATAATACTATTAAAATAATATTTTGAATTTTTTAATTTAAAATAAATCAAAAAAGATTATAAATCAAATTAGGAATAATTATTGTAATAATTAAACATTAATTAGAAAAATTAAATAACAATTCAAAAATAATTTAAGTTTAAAATATTGTTTTTATTTTAGCCAAACTAAACTTAAAAATGGGTTGAAATTATTTAATTATGATTTTAAACATAAATTATGTATAATCTGTGACTTAAAAATTTAAATAAATAGCACAAAATACTCAAAAATAAAATAAATCATCATAACTTTTATTATGTTGTCAAAAATATATTTTTGTATTTTGTTTGGTGAAGAAAAATTAAAGAAATGCTAAAAATTTGTTTACAAATAATCATTTTATAGAAATAAACACTAATGATATGGTGTGGCCGAAACCAAGAAAATTAGCTGCAATAGGATTCTCGTCCTTTAGATGAACACCATATCTTCATCTAGCGCATTAGAATTATTCGGGTGGCTAGTTGTAACCAAACGAACGAACATTCTAGGCAACTAGAGATCAACTAAAGGGACGTCCATTCTATTAGCCGAAAACGCCCATACGCGAACTGAATGCGACAGAACCCCAAACCGGCGTGTTTCGGTTAAATTAAACAACTTTGTTTTACCCTTGTTCTTTATCGATACATGGGATGGCCGGAAACGCGTTCGGCGTCGGCATTTCTTCTAAAAAATTTATCTCCGCCAACAATAATCCTTATCCCTCCAAAAATTAACCATGTGCACGTAGTCTATAAAATCGTAAAATCCGTAAGATATTTTAAGAATTAATTCGAGATTTAAACCATTAAGTACATTTATTATATTTAAAAATTTTAATGGAGTAATA
Source organism: Impatiens glandulifera (assembly GCF_907164915.1). Lineage (NCBI taxonomy): Eukaryota > Viridiplantae > Streptophyta > Magnoliopsida > Ericales > Balsaminaceae > Impatiens > Impatiens glandulifera. The sequence continues at coordinate 244,125 of NW_025919547.1, read as the reverse complement.
TTATTAAATGGCGTGATAAATTATTGTGTTTTAAAAATTAATGTTTGTTATTTTTATCAGTTTATAATTATGATTAACATTGTAAAACTAGCTAATAATAAATAATATTCGTGTTTGTTTATTGTTATTATTTCGAAAAAAAAGGGGTTTAGAACGGCATTTATATTAACTTATCTTGTGTTTGTGCTAGATTATTTTACCGTTTACATATAAAAAAAATATGAATATTTGTATTAATTTATTTTATAGTTTACGTTTTTTTTAAGAAAAAAAATTGTGGTTTAATATCCATTATCAAACTTATACTTTCAAACCATTATGTTAAAAAAATTAAAACTAAATATTTATAAATCACATACAATTATTAAAAATTTATTAAATTTGAAATTTTATAAATAATAAATAAAAATGTATGAAATAAATATATTAGATATAAATGTTGAAACACCTATTAAAATCACATGAAAAATAAAATAAATATAACATAAATTTTATAAATTAGTTGTTGCAATGATTTTTGTTGAGCTATTAACAATAAGAAGAGAGATAAAACTTAATAATAATTTTTGATACTAAAGATATGCAATATTTTTTAAATATAAAATTAATTTTTTAGTCCCGGTTTGGTTAGGAGTATTATGTATATAGGTACAAACTATAATGAGTATTAATTATATAGGGGTATTAAAAGGTATAAATTATATATGTTATATGTGTTTGTTTGAAAGTATAAAAAAAATATAAATTATATAATTTATATTATTTTGTGTTTGGTTGGTTATATAAAAAAGTATTAAAAAGTATAAAAAACTATTTTACCTTTTAATATAAATTATTTTTAATTATTATTTTAATATTTATTTGAAGAAGCTTATTGTTTTATTTTTGTTTAATTGTATGTGGTGTATAAATTGTAAATGATTGTTTATAGTCACTAATTTATTATATTATTATTCTCCTTATTCAAATCAATGAATTGTAAAGATGGTTTATAGTCACTAGTTGGCTGTGATTCCAATTCAAATAGATATTGCAGCACAAACCATGAGGATTATGAGAGTTAAACATGTAGAGCATCCCAAACAAATATCCAAAATGTCTTTGAAAGCTATTCAATGAAACAATTTAAACTTGCAAGATACAAGATATGTCATTGAAACAATTACATTTACCAGATAGACACAGAGTTATGCGCTATCCCTTCCAATCCTCCTTTTGAATTAGATGATTGATCTCATTCTTACGGATAATAGAATAGTATGTCTGGTTCGATATCAAAACCAGTTTTTGTATCTGATAACTCAGGCAAATGAAGGAAAGATGGAGATAAGAGGGTGAAGGAAAATGGTAATAAGAAGACAAAGAAGAGAAAAAGGAGTATTAATGGAATAAAAACTTTAGAAAAGGCTTGTAACTGGTTTCACCAGTTATTATTTTTACCTAATATAAAGTATAATTTGTAATTTATTTATTTACTATATATACAAAATTTTAAAACCAAACACCATACAAATTTACTACACGTACAATTATATTGTATCTAAAATCTTATACCCGAAACCAAACGGAAGTTTAATATATAAATTTTAATACTCAATAATATATATGTTGTTATTATACTAAGAATAAATTATTTGTATTTTTAATTTATTACCTATTTACTTTTTTAAATATTTGTCCCTAATTTAATTACTCATTTTCAATATAAAATTACTACTCACTATTATGTTATTAGCTGTCACAATAAGTTCCAATTTAGATATAAGGAACATTAATTTAGATTAGATTAAAGAATTAATTATGGATACTATCAGATTGGCTTGTGAGGACTAAATCCAATATATTTGAAAAACTTGTAAAAATAGATTTAATGAAATTTGAGTAGGGCATGCATGCACGAAAGAAAAAAATAAATAAATAAAAAGAAAAAGTAAGTTTGTTGTCTCTGTTGGAAAGAGTTAGCTCGGATGGGAGATAGATTCATCCAACTTCATTATCAAGAGTATTATTATTCGTGATTTTGTTCGTTTTATTCATTAAATTATTTATTAACTCGTAAAATCTTATTATTGTAAATTTTAAATCGTAAGATTTTATATATTTAAGATTTTACTTAAAATAAGACTCGCTAATCTTCTATAAAATTGTAAAATTGATAAGATTATAAGAATTAATTCGAGATTTTAACCGTTTATGTTTAAAAAAAATAAATTGATTTGTCATTTGAGAATATATGAAAATATTACATTAATTGGGCTCATTTTTATAGGTGTTATATTAATAAAAAAGAGAGAAATACAATTTAATTGTTGTGATAGACAAAAAAAGAAATATTAAAAATACTTATTCGACTTAAACTCAGTATTCGTACATGTATTAATGAAAAATATTTAAGAAATTTTGATAAAAAGAATTGTCATGAAATAAGAAACCCAGCAATCCGTCCCAACAAGCCTTCGACCCTAAGCAACTCAGAATGTATGTTTCTAAGATCAAAACATCAACTTATAAAGCAAGTTCACTTTTCATGCTAATGTGAAGAACTTTTTAATTTTTCTTTGTAAATATAAAGACAGTCCAACATAATTGAGCTCTTAATATGAAAGAGAACTCCTTGTTAGGTTATTTATTAACAACTAAATGTGTTTCACCTAATTATATAAGAATAATCAAAACTTATAATAAAAAATGATATGAAAGACTAATAATTACATATATTATATTTAGTGATTTTGAAGGAGTAATATTATTAAAAGACGTGATAAATTTTTTTTTTAAATTAATAAATAAAATTTAAATAGAAATATTTAATAATGATTTATAAAATTTAAATTAAAAAAAACTAGAATTTGAAACAAAGTAATTAAAATAGATAATATATGTAAAATTCATTAGTAAGGTGTAAGAGTTTAATTTTAAAAATAATAGTTTATATAAATAAATATTTTATATTTGTCTATTTTAAAATTTACATATTTAAATATAAAATTATTTAAAAAAAATTATAAATAAATAACACTCTCAAAAATATTATACTTGCAAAATTAATTATATTAATTAATTTATTGGAATAAATAATAATTTTAATTTTTAAATATAAATTTGTTTTTCTAAACTTAGAATCGTATTAAATCCTAAAATCCAAATTATTTTTAAACTCGTAAAATCATATTATTGTAAATTTTAAATCGTAAGAGTTTACCTATTTAAGAGTTACTTAAAATCACACTCGTTAATCTTCTATAAAATTGTAAAATCTATAGGATTATAAGAATTAATTCTAAATTTGGACCATCTTTGTTTAAAATAAATAAATTGATTGTCCATTTGAGAATAAATGAAAATATTAAATTAATTGGGTCCATTTCTATGTGTGTTATATCAATAACAAAGAGAGAAATACAATTTAATTATTGTGATGGACAAAAAAGAATTATTAAAAATAATTATTGGACTTAAACTCAATACTCATACATGTATTAATGGGAAATATTTAAGAAAATTTGATAAAAAAATTGTCATGAAATAAGAAACCTAGCAATCCATCCCAACAAGCCTTCGACCCAACAAGCCTTCGACCCTAAGTAGCTCCGAATGTTTCTAAGCCCAAAACATCAACATATAAAGCAAGTTCACTTTTTTGCTAATGTGAAGGTGAAGATGAACTCCTTGATAGGTTATTTGTTAATAACTAATTGTGTATCACCTAATTATAAATGAATAATTGTAACTTATAATAAAAAATGATATGAAAAACTAATAATTACATATATTATATTTATAAATTTTGAAAGAGTAATATTATTAAAAGACGTGATAAATTTGTGTTTTAAAAATTAATAAAATAAATTTAAATAGATTTATTTAATAATGAGTTATAAAAGTTAAAATTAAAAAATAAAAAACTAGAATTTGAAATAAGGTAATTAAAATAGAGAATATACATAAAATTCGTTGGTAAGGTGTAAGAGTTTAATATTAAAAATAATAATTTATATAATTAAGTATTTTATATTTGTGTATTTTAAAATTTACATATTTAAATATTAAATTATTTTAAAAAAATTATAAATAAATAACACTGTAAAACATATTATACATTCAAATTAATTATATTTAATTAATTTATTTGAATAAATAATAATTTTATTTTTTAATTTTAAATATAAATTTATTTTTCTAAACATAAAATCGTATCAAATGCTTAAATCTAATTATAAACTTGTAAAATCTGATTATTATAAATTTAAAACCGTATAAGTTTATCTATTTAAGAGTTACTTATAATTAGACTCGTTAATCTTCTATAAAATTGTAAACTCCGTATGATTATAAGAATTAATTCGAGGATTTAACTGTATTTGTTTAAAGAAATTAAATTAAATTGATTGACCATTTAAGAATAAATGAAAATATTAAATAAATTGGATCTATTTATAAGGGTCTTCAATAAGAGAGAGAAATACAATTGAATTGTTGTGATGAAAAAAATTTATAAAAATACTTATTGGGCTTATACCCAGTATCCGAACCTGTATTAATGAGAAATATTTAAAAAAATTTGATAAAAAGAATTGTCATGAAATAAGAAACAACTACATGAGTAACCATCAATACGACCCAACAAGCCCTTCGACCTTAAGCATCTCAGAATGTTTCTAAGCCCAAAACATCAACTTATAATGTAAGTTCACATTTCATGCTAATGTGAAAAAGATTTTAATTTTTCTTTGTAAATATAATATATCTGAGAACAACTCAACAGAACCGGGCCTTTGATATGAAGGTAAATGTGAACTCCTTGTTAGGTTATTTGTTAATGAAAAAAATGTAATTCTCCCAATTATATAAGAATAATTGTAACTTATAATAAAAAATGATATGAAAGACTAATAAGTACATTTATTATATTTAGATATTTTAAAGGAGTAATATTATTACAAGACATGATAAAATTTTGTGATTTAAATAATAATGAAATTTTTTGTAAATAGATATATTTAATAATGAGTTAAAAAAAGTTAAAATTAAAAAAAAAATTATAATCAAAACAATCTTATTAAAATTTAGAATTTACCTAAAATTTGTTAGTAAGGTGTAAGAGTTTAATTTTAAGAAAAATAGTTTATATAATTAAGTATTTTATATTTAGTCTATTATAAATTTATAATTTAAATATAAAATTAATTTAAAAAATAATATATAAATAACAATCTTAAAAATATTATATTTCAAAAATTAATTATATTTAATTAATTTGTTTGAATAAATAATAATTGTATTTTTTAATTTTAAATATAAATTTGTTTTTCTAAACGTAAAATCGTATCAAATCCTTAAATCGAATTATAAACTCGTAAAATCTTATTATTATAAATTTAAAATCATAAAAGATTATCTATTTAAGAGTTTATTTAAAATCAGACTTGTTAATCCTCTATAAAATTATAAAATCAGTCAGATTATAAGAATTAATTCGAGATATTAATTGTATTTGTTTAAAGAAATTAAATTAAATTGATTGGTCATTTGAGAATAAATGAAAAGATTAAATTAATTGGGTCTATTTATAAGGGTAATATATCAATAAGAGAGAGAAATGTGATAGAATCAGTGCTAAAAATAGAGACTAAGGTCTGACCATTGTTAACAACTTATGATAAACAATTCCATAGTAATCCTGTGAGGGATTGATAACTGTTTCTATTCTTCACAACTCCTTTGAACTATTCAAGTGCGTAAATGTTCGACGAATTTGAAGCTTTGAATGACTGAAAGTGAATGGCAGAAAGTAAAGAACACAAGGAGTTATATAGATGTTCGGAGATGAAACTCCTACGTCACCCCTTCTTCCACAACTGGAGGTATATCCACTAAATACTATGAATCGAATACAACTTACTGAGCTAGCTAACTCTTTGTTGAACAGAACAACCTTTGTTTAACTTACAATATTCTTAACAATATTCTCACAGCTAGACAATAATTGAATTTTACTCTTGAGCTTGAAAGATGATAGAAATTAGTAAGTGCAAGAGTAGAGAGATAACAACTGTGTTTAGTCAGTATTGAATGATTCAGTTAGGTGATTCGTCCGTTAAAGGACACCAACAATCGAATCTTCTACGTGGACACATGGCAAGTGTCCGTTGGAAGGCCGCCCATAGTACTAGAGTATAGCAGACTCTTAGTAAATGGATCGTGGCCGTACTAAACTAGTAGTGCGCCGAATATCCGTGTCTAAATGTGTTAGACTTAGCACGTCTAACTGTGCATTCCTTTAGACCACGTCTAATGGAGTTAGACTAACATGTCTAATTGCGTATTCCTTTAGACCATGTCTAAAGGAGTTAGACTAGCACGTCTAACTACGCATTCCTTTAGACTACATCTAAAGGAGTTAGACTACCACGTCTAATTACGTTTCCCTTTAGACCATGTCTAAAGGAGTTAGACTACCACGTTTAACTATGTTTCCCTTTAAACCACGTCTAAAGGTGTCACACCCTAAAATGTATATTTGACCGAATGCCTTCGGTCCTGACCAAGACCAAGCACCCATGTGATTGAAAATTAGGACCAAGAAAATATATGTTATGATTGAGGAAATATGTGTTAGGACCGAGAAATATGTGTCAGGGCCAAGGAATGTGTGTTAGGACTGATGAAATATGTGTCAGGGCCGAGGAATATGTGTCAGGACCGATGAAATATGTGTCAGGGCCGAGAAATATGTGTTAGGACCGAGTATATATGTGTTAGGACCGAGTATATATGTGCTAGGACCGAGGAAATATATGTTAGGACCGAGGAAATATGTTAAGACCGTGTAAATAAGTGTTAGAACCGAGAATATATGTCTTAGGACCGAGGGGTCCGACCGAGAGATCCGACCGAGACTTATGCCCTTGCATTGCTTTTCCACCACATGCTTAGACACCTCATTCTTAGTACACCTCATGCTTAGTACACCTCATGCATAAATACAAATTATGCTTAATACACCTCATGCTTAAATACACCTCATGTTTAGTACACCTCATGCTTAAATACTCCTCATTTTAAATAGACCTTATGCTTAAATACACCTCATGCTTAGCCACTTCATGCTTAGCCACCTCATGCTTAGCCACCTCATTCTTAGGCCCTCTTCATTAACAATGTATCAACCCATGCCATGACAAGCAGGTGACGAGCCCTCTTCATCAAATTTTATTAAACCCATGCTTATGACTAGAAGGTGACAAGCCCTCTACATTAGTAAGTATCCTCCCCATAGCATGAATGGTCTATGACCAGCACCTTAATGATTAAGTATCCACCTCATGCAAGATATTCCCATGCTTTGCAATCTTAATTAGCAAGATAACCAACCCATGCTTCCTCAACCGACCTTGACTATTTATATTTATATACTTCACCATGGATTCTTTAAATGATATCAATACATTTTCCTCTTCACTAAGAATCATTAGACATCCGCTAGAAGCCTTGAAAAACAACCACTCTTCATAGCAAAATCAAATCTTAGTAGTTTCAAAGTATAAGGCAATAAAACCTTTTTATATCACTCTTTAGAAACCCACACATGCTTATATAATTCATGTATATTCTATATATTATGCATACTGTTTTTATAGAATGATTACATTGCATATCCATATCTGTAATAATGAACAACTGTTTTTCAAAGGACAATCTATTTTTCCAATGAACCATCTCTTTTCCAAAAGATAATATGTTTTTCAAAGGACAATCTGTTTTCCAAAGTACCATCTTTTTTCTAAACAAAGATCTATTTTCAAAAGAATGATCTGTTTTCCAAAGTATGAAAAGTTTTATGAAATCATTGTGAACAATGATGTATAAGAATTGACGGGGAGGAAGGCTAACCAATATGCGCTTTGGTAGTCCGATTCCAAAACATGGCTGGATATTATGGGACTAACTTCTAAACATGAGCTATTAGAATATCTACCCACACAAACAAGTGTTTAACCAGGTTGTGGACTTTAGGGATAGACTCCGAAGAGTGATCTTCAAATATGTGCTCACAAGGATTCCTCACCTTGACGATCAACTCTCAAGGTCAAGGGTCAAATATGTTCTCGAGACTGTAACGGTACAATCACTATGATCAACCATTTTATAAAACCACATATGGATCAAAATAAGCTTTTAAAAGCCTTTTCTACAATCTTTTTATAACTTGCTGGGTCTTTATACTCACAATGCTTGTGTGGTGTAGGTACATAACTATAGTCTTTTTATGACAAGTGAAGGGAGGCTTGGAGTAGGGCAAGGTGCATGGATTTGTGTGAAAGAAGGGACAAAGATTGAAGATCAAGTACTTTGTAGGGTCTAAAACTAAAAGTCTGTATTTTTATAAGCGAAGGACCTTGTCTTGTTTTTATAAACCGAAATTTGTAGCACCACCTTTTATAAATGACAAAATACTTCTGTATATGTTACTGTTTTCCGTTATTTATGATCACGTTTCAAACATCACTCACTCGGTCTAGGTAATAGGAGTTAGGGGTGTTACGAAAAGAGTTAGACTACCATGTCTAACTACGTTTCCCTTTAGACCACATCTAAAGGAGTTAGACTACCAAGTCTAACTACGTTTCCCTTTAGACTTCGTTTAAAGGAGTTAGACTACCATGTCTAACTTCACATCTCTTTAGACTTCGTCTAAAGGAGTTAGACTACCACATTTAACTTCGCATCCCTTTAGACTTCGTCTAAAGGAGTTAGTCTACCACTGTTAGATAAATTAGATAGTTAATTAATAAGTAATTAACTATCTAAATAACTTAATCAAATTCAACCTTCTGTGTAGGAAAAACAAGGAGTGGTCATATTTTCAATTGGCTGGTCAAATCGACTCCTCTGAAGCGGCACAAACCATTGACCGATCTCCTCAAAAGACCGGCTCGACTCAACTTAATCCTTTCCTTTAATCGACCGCTACTCTTCGGTAGGACCGGTCAACCAATGATGTCCGGTTGGTTCAACTTATTGAAAATCCTAAGTCAACGTACATTTCCTATGGGTAGATTATTCAAAGACAAAATCAAAGATATGGAAATGTTGGCAGTTGACATTTTGGTGCAAATAGATCTCTTTGGGAATGTGCAGAAGGAAGATCTCAAAGGTTCAGAATGTGTCATTGCCATTTTGATACAAGTCTGTTGAACAGACTGCAGGCAGAAGAAGACTGACAAGTGTGCAGTTACCCATTTTGGTATAAGTCCAAAAGCAACTTCCTAGGAGTAGGTAACTGTCAAAACCTCCAGATTGATAAAGTCATGTATAGACAAAACTGGCCAACTATATCATGCTTTGGGAAGCCTCAACCGCATTTAATGCAATGCTTCTCCTTTTAACCAACAAATCAAAGAGAGAAATATGACTGTTGTCATATTTCCACTATAAAAGGAGAAGCTGAAGAAAGCAGCAAAAATGGTTTTTCAATTAAGATACAGAGCAATCAAGTGAGAAACCAATTGATTCATTCTTTCAGAAGCATTAAGTGTTCTTTGTATTTACATATTGTCTAGTGTATTTCAATTCTTATTTTGTGTGAAGAGTTGTAAGTCAATATCAATTAGTAATTAAGAATTGATCATTTGACAGATTGTATTGTTTGTTTGAATATTCCTAGTGAATATCCTTGTCGTTGTTTGAAAAGAAGGAGTGACGTAGGAGCTTTATCTCCTAACATCCATAAAATCCTTGTGTTTTGTTCTTTTCTTATTTCCGGTCACTTTATTATCTGAACCGACTTTCTTTTATTCCCAACCGATCTTTCTCCATTCTTATCTCTATCCGATTTGTGTGTGTTGTTTCAGGCTGAAACAAATATTTCCGTCCTTGAACCCAGTTCAAGAGTATGTAACAGTCTGTGTAGTTTTGAGACCGATGTTAATCTCTAACCGGATTACTATCAACCGTTGTGAGTGTGTAAGCGTTCTCCTTTAGCCGGACCCCGGTCCCCTATCGGCGATCCTGATCCTATCAAGTGGTATCAGAACAATTCGTCTCTACACTCAAGCAACCCAAATAAACAAGCATGACTTTCAGCGAGAAACCGCCAATTCTAGAAAGAGAAGAGTTCGTCGATTAGAAGATTTGTATGCACTTGCACCTAACCACTATGGATGATGAGATGATGTTCATCCTATCTGATGGTCCGATAAAGATTGAGAAGGAAAGAAGAGAATGGATGGCCGATGATAAAAGAAGGAACAACCTGGATAATCATTGTAGGAGTCACATCTTCAAATCTCTAGACAGAAACACATTTGGAAAAGTCAGAGAATGTAAAACTTCAAAGGAAGCATGGGAGATAATAATCCAACTCAATGAAGGAAATGAAAGAACCAAGGAAAATAAGATACTATTGGCCACCCAAAAGTTCGAAAATATTAAGATGAGGCCCGGTGAAACCATGAAAGAGTTTAGTGATTGGTTTATTAGTGTAGTGAATGAACTTTCGACACTCGGAAAGAAGTATGATAACAAGGAAACCATTGTCAAGACATTAAGATCTCTTCCCAGCGTTTGGGATATAAAGACTATGGTGATGCGAGAATCCAACAACCTCCACAAAATGAAGCTTCATAACATTTTTGAATACTTGAAGGCGTACAAATTCGAAATGAGATCCCGAATCGAAGATGAAGCCTCAACGTCAACCACGACTAGAGCCCTGGTGACATCAGTGGAGACATCCGTTCCTGTACCGGTTAAAACCGCCAAACAGTTTAGCGAGGATGCGATGGCCATGCTTGTAAAGAAATTCGGAAAATTCATAAAGAAAAATCATCCGTCAAACAACTACAACTACAACTACAGTGACAAATCTAACGTTAGATGTTTTAACTGTAATCCTTTAGGTCACTACAGGTCGAAATGTAGAAAACCAAGAGGAGATGATCGAAAACAAGATGATAATAACCAAAGGAGTGATCATCAGCAAACAAGTGAAGGCAAGGAGATCCAGAAGGCATTGATAGCCGACGATGGTGGAAGCTTGTGGGCTCATACCGACTCGGATAGCGATGAAAAAAGAGTCACCTGCCTCATGGATAATGAAGAAGAGGTATTTGATTTCTGTTGTTAAGAGTTTACCCGAGAAGACTTGGTTACTGCTCTCAATGACATGGTCATTGAGTTTAAGAACCTGTCAACTCTTGTACCAACCCGGCTGAACTTCCACACCGATGAACCAAACAACTTCCAACCCAGTGAGCTAAGTGGAACTAAGACCAATGAACCGACTGAACTATCCTGTGAGAATGAGAAGCTCAAGGAGATAGTTCAATCGTTAACTGAAGAAATGAAAGATCAAAATATATGATGGCTGCTTGGAAGAGATCTAGTGAAGTTGTAAGCTAGATATCGAGTTATCGAAGACAACACAAATGTATATTCGGTATCGGCTATGATGGCATTAAATCAGCTAAACGGAAATCTCCCCATAGGTTGAAACTCAGAAAAGACACGCTTCCTTTCATATGCTTTGTCAAGAGTTCTTCAACCAAAAATGAAGCAGTTTATGATTCAAATTGGCCAAAGAATTAAAATATGTAGGTCCAACTGACACGGCAAATTGGCTTCATCTTGAGAGAAGGAAAGCCATCCGGCCGGTTAGAAGAGAATCCAACCGCAAAGCAGAAAGAAGCTTTCAAATTTCACCAAAATATAATGAAGTACAAAGAGGCAGATAAAGGGATGTCAAGCCTAGTACATGTAAAATTATTAAGACCATCACTAAGAAACTCATACGAATAATTAAAGTGTGGATTCCTAAGGGACTAATCAACCGCGGACCCAAGTGAATGTGGGTACCAAATAGGTGTAAATATTTATATTTTACAGGTTAAGAATAACAAGCGGTTGGAAAACTCTAAACGGTATATGGACAACGGTTTCTACAAACACATGACCGGAAACAGCAGCTTGTTGACCGATATTGTTTAGGAAGCTGGTGCAATAATAGTTTTCGGGGACAACTCTAAAGGTAGAGCCGTGGGCAAGGGTAAGATTGTCCATGGCAACCTGACTATAAATAACGTGCTTCTTGTTGAAAACTTGCATTTTCATTTGCTGAGTATTAGTCAAATGTGCGATGTATGATACACTGTAGAATTTCATAAACATGCATGTTTAGTCAAGAATCCACAGGGTAGTACTTTACTAACCGGTAATAGGTTAAGAAACATTTACAAATTATACTAGAAAACTAAAGTTGATAACACGTTTTGATTGATAGCTAAGAATGATCAAAACTGGCTTTGGCATAAAAAATTAAATCATTTGAATTTCAAAACCATAAACTGCATCTGTACCAAATAATTAGTTCAAGGAATGCCTAACATGAAATTTTCTATAGATAAAGTTTGTTATGCATGTCAAATGGGGAAACAAATAAAATTAACCTTTAAAAGTAAAGGGAAAACACAATCTAACCGATGTTTAGAATTGCTTCACATGGACTTATTTGGAGCGATTAAGGTCACAAGACTAGGCGATATGCATTATACAATGGTAGTTATTGATGATTACTCTAGATATACTTGGGTGATATTTTTGGAATCTAAAAATCAAGCCACACCGAATTTGATTAAACTACTTAGAAGATTACAAAATGAAAAAACTATATGCATAAACAAGATTAGAAGTGATAGAGGAATCCGACATTAGACAAGAGTTGTCTAGTGCTAGAACACCTCAACAAAATGGACTGCCGAGAGAAGAAACCGAACTCTCAATGAAGCCGCAAGATCCATGATAGCCGATTCGGGTATTGCTCAAAAGTTTGGGCTGAGGCTATCAACACTGCATGTTATACACAAAATCGGTCTATGATTAATAAAAGGCTCAATAATACACCGTTTTAAGTATACCATTACAGAGTTCCTAACATCCGGTATCTTAGGATCTTTGGCTGTAAGTGTTACATTCATATTAATGGAAAAACCTATCTGACCGCTTTCGATGTAAAATCTTATGTTGGAATAATGTTGGGTTATTTTGTAGTGAGTAAAGAATATAGAGTGTACACTAGGACCTTAACTATTAAAGAATCTTCTGATGTTGTTTTTGATGAATCGATTGAAAGTAACACTATATCATCCTTTGATATACATAACATATTGGAAAACTTAAATATCGAATCTGATAGTGAAGATGAGGTTCCAGTGTTTAGAAGGTTTGTTTACGACCAAACGGTGAATGCTGAGATTCATCCGAATAAAGCTGCTTCACAGTAGGAAGTTGACACCTCAGTATCTGCTGAGGAAATCGGTTGGCTTGACATTGTTCAGTCTACCGATATGTCTAACCTTGATCAAATAACCGGTCATTTAGAACACATTTCTAGACCGAATCTTAAAAGGAACAGAGATCATCCTCGTGAGCTTATTATAGATAATCCTTCACTATCCATCCAAACTAGGCATCAACTGTTGGAATAATATGAAAACTCTGCCTTCATATCCCAGATTGAGCCGAAAAAGGTGGATGAAGCACTGTTAGATCCCGATTGGATCTTAGCAATTCAAGAGAAATTAAAATAGTTTGAGAGGAATAAAGTCTGATACTTAGTTCCAAGATCGAAAAATAAATCGGTCATTGGAATAAGATGTGTGTTCAGAAATAAACTCAGTGAAACCGATTTGGTTACGAGGAATAAGGCTAGATTAGTGGCCCAAGGGAATAAAAAGGAAGAAGGAATTGATTTTGAAGAATCATTTGCTCATGTGGCCAGACTTGAAGCCATTAGAATTTTTCTAGCTTTTGCAGCTTTCAAGAATTTTTAAGTTTTTCAAATGAATGTTAAAAGTGCATTTTTAAATGGGAATTAAGTGTATCGGCTGGATAAAGCTCTTCACAGTTTGAAACAAACTCCTAGAGCTTGGTATGACACTTTGACAAATATTTTGTTCAACCATGATTTTACTATAGGATCGGTAGATAAGACCCTATTTAAATTTGAGAATACGGGACATATCTTACTCGTTCAAATTTATGTGGATGATATTATTTTTGGGTCAACCGACCCGAAGCTATGTGACAAATTTTCAAAGATGATGACTGGAAAATTTGAGATGAGCATGATATGGTTGTTAAGTTTTTTTCTAGGTCTTCAGGTTCGGCAGATCGAAGGAGGAACCTTCATCAATCAATCTAAGTACACAAAGGAGTTGCTAAAGAAGTTTGGGATGGAGAACTGTTCTACAGTCTCCACCCCAATGAGCTCATAAATCAAGTTGTATAAAGATGAGGACGGTCAAGGAGTGGACTTAACAGCCTACCGTGGGATTATCGGTTCACTTTTGTACCTGACAGCTAGTCGACCGGACATCTTGTTTGTGGTCGGAGTGTCCGGGAGATTCCAGGCTAATCCTAAACAATATCATTATACTTATGTCAAAAGAATCTTAAAATATTTAAAGGGCATTCAAGATGTTGGACTGTGGTATCCGAAGGATTCCAGTTTCAACCTAACGAGTTACTCTAATGCAGACTATACAGATTGTAAAATCGATCGTAAGATTACTAGTGGGACATGCCAGTTCTTAGGTGACCGACTTGTTTCCTGATATAGCAAGAAGCACACTTCAGTTGTAACCTCAACAGCGGAAGTAGAGTATCTTGGAGCTGGTAGTTGCTATGTTCAGCTTCTATGGATTCAACATCAATTGAGGGACTTCGGTATTACGGTTGAGGAATCTCCAATTTTATGTGACAACACTAGTGCAATAGCGATAACATACAATTCGGTGTTGCATTGAGAACGAAGCATATTGACATTAGGATCTATTTCATCTAGGAGCATGTGCAACAAAAACATATCCGACTGCAGTACGTCTCAACCGACCAACAAGTGGAAGACATATTCACAAAGCCACTACATGAAGCTAAGTTATCTTACTTTTGAACTATTTTGGGACTTGCTGATAGCATTCAACTGATTCCTTAAATGCATTGATTCTAGAAAAAACATTGTTTACCAATAACTTGCATTCATGTAAACCGGGTATGATCTCAGGGAGAAGCTATCGCTTCTCAAAATATTGAAAATGAAATCATTTACATACATCCGCTATATGCATAAGGGATATGAAATCAAGTGTATAAAAACGGAAAGTTGTCTCCGGTTGAAATCGGCTAAATCACTTCACCGGAATATTTGTAAGAAAACCAAACGGTCTAAGTGAATCGGATAAAACAAATGGATTGTTCTATAAACTGAACAGCTGTCGGCTTTGAGCAAAAGCGGTATCTCTTCAGAACAGAATAACCTATTTCTATAAACCGATCACCAAAAGCCAACTGATTATTTACACTATTATTTCGGTGATATCATTTTCCAGTCAACATGGGACAACTGGAAAATGTTTGTCATATATACTTGAACAAAATCCTGTGAAAAAGTGAAATAGTCTAACCTCAAAGAACGTGAAGACCTATGTCTATCATTGTTTGAAGGAAAAACTAACATTTCACCAAAATAGCATTTCTTGAAAATATAATTCATATTTGATTTTTCATCATTAGTTTTCTTAGAAATTCCCATCATCCATATCTAATTGCACTTAGAATGAAACCAGATACTCTAACCAATTCTTTGGCTATATAATAACTCATACACTCTCATCTTACAATCACACTCTCTATCAAATAGAAGAAAATCCTCAAGCAAAAATGTCTAGCTTCCTTGCCAACAAAATTCTTCTTGCTGATTTTAAATCGGTCTCGCATTCCGAAGATGTTGAGATCCAAGCACTTTTTCGGTCTATTAAACGTTCCGGTTTAAGATTATTTTTGGAAGATAGATATATCATAGACTATGATGTAGTTACTGAATTTTTCAACACCGCTAGGGTCATTCAGGAGGATCGTATCCTTGCCAAAGTCCAAGGCAAATCCTTCATCTTTAGTGAGGTAGACTTCGCACTTAGTTGCGGACTACCTACTAAAGGTCTCAATGTCTTCAACTTCTCACCGATGGTCATCAATGAGATGCGCCACCACTTTTCTGGTTCCATGACTCCGGTCAACACTTATGGAGTCAAAAGTTCCCTCCAAAGTGAATTTCAGATTCTGAGTGAGATCCTAAATAAGAATGTTCTTGCCAAGGAAAACACTCAATCCTACACCCAGAAGGTCTTCGAGATGATTGTTTCCATCACCGAAGGCACTCCGGTAAATTGGTCCAGGATCATCTTCAATAACCTAAATAAGATGATTTTTTCCAACAAAAGAGGATTTGCTCCTCAGCTTTGCGGTTTGTTCTTTAACATTGATGTCCACCTCGGTCGAGGAGCCACCCTCTATCCTAATAAGCTGCTGACGAAGGAGAGGATCTAGGCATATATCTACCAGATAGACAGAGCAAGAGCTAGAAGAACTCCGGCTATTGGACCATCCCACTACTAGTACTAAGGTCTATCTACCTTTCTTAAATTTATGTATTTCAAAATCATACAGATTATTTTTCTTCAATATCGGTTATGATTTATCAGTTTTATGAAATATCGGCTTAATAAAAATTCGGTCCAATATTAAAATGATTATCTTTAAAATCCACTTCTCTTAATCGGGCATACTCTTAAGGAGAAGCTACCGCTTCTCTTATAATATATCGGTCATGTTCAAAATTGGTCATTCCCAATTTCGGTCATTTTCAAAATATTCCCAAGCATGCGTTTAAAATTTGACCTGTTATTGTGTAAGACCTCATTGCATCTTCCCAAGACAATCTTCTGAAAAAGTAACTCCTTCCCAAGAATCAAAAGTAACATTTTTGGGAAATAAGACAAGACTTCTTATAACGGAAAGATTCTCTATTAAATGAAAATATTAAATGCTGATGAAACCGATCCCCTATTTAAAGAGCAACTCACTTCCATCCAAACCACAACATTCTTGTTTTGAGCATCTCTTTAAAATTCAGACCACTCTTCTACTTTAGATCTTCATCATGTCTCAAACATCCCTTGTCATCGATTTCGATTCAGTGCTATCCTCTGAAGATAGCGAAACAAAAGAGATTGTTTTTGAATCTTTTGTTGACCCCGACTTTCGAAAATTCCTGGAAGGCTATGATTCCATTCTGGAAAGGCATGTCACCGAATTCATCAATCATGCCACCGTTCTGGATAATGGATCGATTGTCTCCTATGTGAGAGGAAGCTTCTTCTTCCATATCATTGAAGAAACCTTTTCCAATTTCTTTGATCTACCAACCGAAGGTTTTATGGATTTCACCCCTCCTCTCTGACTCCGGTCAACAACCACAGACTCCAATCCAACCTCACTCCCCATATCCAACTTCTTCATGACATCATCCAAAGATCCATCCTGTGTCAAATATCTAACCACTTCTACACTAGGAAGGTCTATGAGATGATGATCTCAACTTGCAGCAACACTCCCATCAAATGAGTTTTGATCATCTTCAACAACTTGAAGATGATGATTCAGGCACCTCGAAGAAGGATCGATTACATGCCTCAACTGAGCCGACTTCTTAGAAGCCTCAACCCAAATCTTGGACCAGGATCTCTAGTGTCCCCGGCCCACATTCTAACCAAGGAATCTGTTGAGAACTAGATCAGTAGAGATGAGGATAGGCCTTTAAATTAAAATCAATAATAAAGTCATTTATTCGGTGGTGGGCGGTAAAGATGTTGAAATATCAGAGGAAATTTTCGCCAAACCTCTTCCTCTTCCGACAGAGGGGCGCGACTTTTTGACCGATTTATCTGAAGAAGCAACCGCAAAAATTCAGAAGATGATTTCTAACACCAGTGAACCGGTGGATCTCATCGGTAAGAAAAGTGATATGCAGTTTAAATATCGGCTGCTATGCGATATTGTATCCAAGTCGGTTTAGGCCCGGGGCGTTAACTTTGATAGCATCACTCGGTCAAAGTTCGTAATTATGGCCGGAATCCTTCTCGGTGATCAAATAAACTGGGCTGGCATACTTTTTGAGATCCTGTGCGAGATGGTATTTATAAAGAAAAACCGTTCTCTGAGCTATTCTATGTAGATTGGCAAGATTCTGCTTCATCTTGACATTCCGACTGGTCCAGGTATTCTTCTACCTATGAGTAAAATTTTAAATACGGTCAACATTGGGAAAAGTCTTGTTAGAGCCGGTAAGGCTAAAGCAACAAAGGAAAAGGAACCAAAAGGCTAAGAAGCCGAAGGTTAAAGAAACCAAGGAAACAATACAGAAGGGAAAAATATCGGTGCCTGAGAAACTGGCTAGCGAAGTAACCGACAACGAGAAAACAGAAACCGCCATACCGGATAACCGCGAGGTTAGTCCTATCCCAACTCTATTCAATGATCAGACTCATGCTGAGGTAGTTCCTTCTCCGGTTTTTCCTTAACTCGTGTCGAGTCTACGGCTAGTGCGACCGGCCGATCAAAATCAAAGGAAACCTTCATCTCTGAGGTAAATACCCCTACTCCTAATCCTATTACTCCTATATCTAGGGATTCTGTTGTACAACCGTTGAGCCTGCGGCTTTAGAGGCTCAACCGAGAACTTCATAAATAATTGACGATGTTGTGAATGAGGTCAATCAGTTTGCTTAAACCGATGTGACGAGTAAAATTGTTAAGACCGGTCAGACTAATGAAACTGAATGGGCAGGTTATGTGAATGAGGCCGATAAGTCGGCTGAACAAAATGAAGAAGAAATATTGAACGAACAACCTTAGGTGCATGAGAGCAATCATACCGGGAAAGACTCAACCGGTCCAGTTAAAGAGGATATCCCTTCAACTAGAACCGATTAAAACCCAACTCTTGTGTAGACGGCTGATAATGCAATTCCGGATGATGAAATTCCAGATTCTCACATAGCCGATGTTGAGGCCGAAAGGGTTATGAATAATGTCCTCAAGATGATTGAAGAGAGGGAATATATACGACCACTACTATGAATGGAGAAAATAAGGGCGGAAGTCATCTTTAAGGACATGCTCCTAGAATGTCCTGAAAAGAGCAAGTGGGCGACAATTATTTCATTAGAAGAAACTGTGTTTGATTTCGCCAAAACATCTTCTGTATCGGTTGCCATGACAAGACCAAAGGTGGTCGAGGCAAACGCCAGGTTAAAGGTTCTGTCCTCAGCCATCAACAACATACACAGGAGATACCTTATTATAGGAGATGTAACCGGTGTGGATAAGATTGTACTGGAAACTTTGAGAACGGTTGAAGTAGACCTTCTAGCCGAAATTTCAAAGTATGAAGATGCAACCAAAGGGAATGCTGCAATGCTTCCCCCTCCTTCGTCTAAGGAAAAATATGCTGACCAGAATGGAAAGCTGCCTGAAAAGTCTATCTTTGAGTTCGGTCAAATATCCAGACCGGTAAGAAATGGATTTGAAGTTAGTCAACCGAAATCTGTCTCTAAGTCTCCGGAAAATAAAGAAAAACGTGATGGGATAACGACTTCTCCATCAATTGATTCATCGGTCAAAACTCCACTAGCTAAGCATTCCGACCGAAACAAATCCAAAGAAGACAGTCCTCCGAAACCGGCTGGAACAGAAGTATCGTTCCCGGTTCACTCTCAGCCTCCGGTGCAACATCAATCGGTTGAACCGGTGGTTCCTCTTTCGGATGAAATGAAGATCTTCATTAAGAAAAACGATTCAAGAGTCTATGACAACATGGCAGGAATCCATGGAGGTCAAGGTATATGATTTAAGGGATCGGGCTACTTCCACCGACCTCAAGATGGCACGTGTTGATAAGGTAACCTCCCAAATCCAGTAATCGGTGTAGGCTGTCTCGGTACAAGTATATGAGTTGGCAAGGACCAAAGAGTTGGCCAACGAAGAACGAATCAGAAAAGATGAATAGGCTGACCGACAGCTTCAAGCCGATGAAGATGAAAGGAATCTTCGAACCAAAACAGTTGAGTATAATGATGAAGAGCTCGCCCGGAGGTTTCAAGTAGATGAACTTGCAAAAGCCAAAGCCATTAAACGGTGTGACGCTGATGCGGCTCGGAAACTTCAACAAGAGTTAATCCAAGAGGAAATCGATGAAAGAAGAGAGAAACCTTCTTCCCCAATCGCTAAGAAGACAAGGGCACAAGTTCATAAAAGAAAATGGGTTCAAGAAGCAGCGACAACTAGCTCGTACCGAACCGGAAACTATTCCACCGGTTGCTAATCTTGCTGGTGTCTCAGAAAACTTGAACTTTGAAGAAGAAGAGGATGGTGAACAGTTGAACCT
The DNA here is from genome assembly GCF_907164915.1 of Impatiens glandulifera. NCBI lineage: Eukaryota > Viridiplantae > Streptophyta > Magnoliopsida > Ericales > Balsaminaceae > Impatiens > Impatiens glandulifera. The sequence continues at coordinate 223,844 of NW_025919547.1, read as the reverse complement.
AAGAAAGCGCTGACCGATCCGAGAAGAACCAATTCAGTCTATCCTTTCATGTTCCAGATCAGGCTGAGGAACTCGTGGAGATTTGGTTGAAAATTTCGTTTGGAGTCAAAGAACTCATGCATTCCATGTTCCTATCCAACTGATAAGATCCCCACGGTCGAGCGGATTCTCTAGTTATCCGGCAAGTGTATCCCGAACAAATATTGATCATACTGCACCGGGAAAGGGTTTTGCATATCGCTTCTTTACCGAGCCGAATGAAAGGGCCACTAAATCTCTATCTTTATGCATTTACTTATATTTATTATGAATTATGAATATTTTTGGGAACTAATGAGATATTTTGGAAATTCAAGTTTTTCGGTTTCAGTTTCAAATTAATGATTTTGATACTTTTAATTAAAAATATCAAGAAGGTAGAAATTGATAGAAATACAAAAAATTTTATACAAATTTTTTCTCAAAATTTTATCTTCAAATCAAACAATTTTCTATTAACCGGACAATTAATATAAGTATTTTAAAACTGGCTAACGATTACAGGGTTTTGAATATTTAACTTAAATAATCAAAAAGGGAGAAATTGTTAGATAAATTAGATAGTTAATTAATAAATAATTAACTATCTAAAGAACATAATTAAATTTAACCTTTTGTGTAGGAAAAATAAGGAGCGGTCATATTTTCAATTGGCTGGTCAAACCGATTCCTCTAAAGCGGCACAAACCATTGATCGATCCCCTCAGAAGACCAGCTCGACTCAACTTGAAAGGATCGGTGGAACCAATAGAGACAGGGGTCTAACTATTGATGACAACTTCTGGAAAACAGTTTGATAGAAATCCTGTTAGGGATTAAAATCACTTTCTATTCTTCACAAACCTTTGCAAACTTTTGAAGCGATTGAAGTGCATAAACGTTTGCTTGGGTTTGAAGCTAAGAATGAATGAAAGAATAAAGGATGGAATTTAAAAGACACAGAGAGTTGTTTATGGATGTTTAGAGCAAAACTCTCCTACGTCACCCTTCTTCCAACTACCGTAAGGATTCACTATACTTTTCTTTGAATCAAATACAGTTTCAGTGCTAGCTAACTATTGAATAGAACAGACTCTATTTAACTTACATAAGGTTTAGGAATATATCTTAGCTAGACTGAGTTTTGATTATATCTCTCTCTTGATGTACAAACTCAGTAAGAAATGGTCGAATCTTCTACAATGCCATGTAGCAAGCACCCATTGGACAGCATCCATAGTACACATGTAAAGTAGACACTGTGCACAAAGATCGTGGTCGTACCATTCTGGTGGTGCGCCGGATATTCTTCTAGAATTGTCCTACAAGAAACAAGTAGTGGGAATAATATTTTCTTACGTAGCATTTATTCATTGGATGCAACTGGTTTAGTACTTATCTGCACGGATTAGTGGAGCAGGAGTAACGTACAACTTGTTGATAGTGGGTAGACGGATGCTAACTTCAAACAACTGTTAAAGAGAGGCATTAGACGTGTTCCATTGGACTTCAAAGTCTAATGAAGTTATACGCTCCCATCTAATATCAGGATCCATTAAACCACCAAGTCTAATGGAGTTAGACGACACGTCTAACTACGTGTCTCTTCAGACTAGTTTGAAGGAGTTAGACTCCTTGTATCTAACTTTCATCTGTTAGACGACACTTCGAACTACGTTTGTTAGACTACTTGTCTAACTACGTATCTGTTAGACTGCACGTCTAACTACGTATCTGTTAGACTGCACGTCTAACTACGTATCTGTTAGACTGTACGTCTAACTATGTCTGTTCGACTACACATCTAACTACGTATCTGTTAGACTACACGTCTAACTACATATCTATTAGATTGCACGTATAACTAAGTATTTGTTAGACTACACGTCTAACTACGTATCTGTAAGACTGAACGTATAACTACGTATCTGTTAGACTGCACATCTAACTACGTATCTGTTAGACTGCACGTCTAACTACGTTTGTTAGAGTGCACGTCTAATTACGTCTGTTAGACTACACATCTAACTACATATATGTTAGACTGCACATCTAACTATGTATCTGTTAGACTACACGTCTAACTACGTATCTGTTAGACTACACGTCTAACTACGTCTTACTGCGTACGTCTAATAACCAACACGTTTAATAAACCTAATTCAAGATAAGTCTAACTTAGCACGTTTTAATGCACCTGCACAAAACCAATTAGACGGCTTAGTTTCATTCTTATTTAAGTTTTACACAAGTTCATCATCAAAATACCATTTGTCAAAATAATTTGACCATCAGTCAAAATAATTTGACCCCACAATTTCCCCTTTTTTGATAATATTAAAACATAAATAAAAGATTAGAATAGTATAAGAGTATTCAATAATAATGCAGTAGATAGCAACATACTGTTCATATTTTATAGTAAATGATAACTTGATTCGAAACAACAGGAATATTTTTCAAAAATAAACAAAGAAAAACATTCAAAAACATCAAAAGATTTCCTTCCCCTTAAATATAAGGCTAATCTTTTCCCTCTCTTTTCCCCTTTTTAATATCATTAGGAAATGGAGTCTACGGCCAAGTCTAAGGCTAAACTTAAAGCCGAGTCAGAGGCTTCCCCTGTTTTATTTCTTTGATCTGAGCCTACCCACCCGGAGAACATAGTCGAGAGCCTCAGGGCTATTCAAGACTTTAGTTGGATTGAACTGAACCCGTGACCAGGTTAAGCGAGGAGACAACAAAGGAATGCACTAAGGGGAGCATCGTATCTGTAGATCTTCTTTCGAGAGGAAACCATTTTTACCAGATTGTTGAAGAGGAATTTCGACCAGTTGATGGCTACACCTCTTGTGATGGCCACCATTATTTCGAAGACTTTCGTACAGTAGATGTATGAAGAGTCCTTCACAAGAATAGATTTTGAGATGGTGTTGTTGAGTAGGGCATACTCAACCTTCAGACAGTTACTCTTTCCGTGAGAGGCGACCGGAAGGAGTTTCCCTTCAAAGTATTGATCTGAGAAAACAACGTCATCTTAGACAAGATTTCATTAGAGGAAGAAGGAAACTCATAGATCCCTTTGGTTGGAAGTCTGAAGAACATGCCAAATGTTTCTTCTGAGAAGTAAATATTTTTTCCAAGTACATTCGCACAAATATACTTGTTATGATGAAAACCAGTAGTTTCGAAGAATTCACGAACCCGCCTGTTCGTGAAAAATGAAGTGGGTACAGAGAAAATTCTTGAGCCTAGAGGCTTTTAGAGATTCAAACATTGTAACCATTTCTGGAATCACTAAGGTGGAGACAGACTTAAAGTCTATTTACAGAGATTTTGGAGAGAGAGAGAAGACATTTTAGCAAGATGAGCACATGATCCTAGCGATTCGAATGCTAGAGAGATAATCGAGGATTCAGAGATACTCAACCCTTTGAGTATGACCGTTTATTAAATACAGGAAAGCTAACGTGTGACTATTAACTTCATGATTATACGAACTATCAAAAACTTTAGAAACCTATTCCCAAGAGACGCAACTATCATTTAATATTAATCATGAAAGAGTACTATTAATATTAGACGTATAGTGGAATGTTATCATAAATTTTAGTCACTCTTTAAACATTGAAAGACACATGTCTTCAATCTATTTGAGAAGTGACTGGTTTATTTTTGGCGGGAAAGTACATGGACAGATACAGTGGCAAGTAGTGGACAGCTGTCCCAATAGCCAGAAGATGAACAGTCTAAGTACACAAGTAGTTAGACGTCTAAATTACTTTCAACATTCTTTACTTTTAATTTGGATATGCGTCTATTAGACGTCAATGTCTAATCACGCTTGTCTTATAGATGGTCACAAGTCTATTAGACTTAGTACGTCTAATTACGCATAAATACCACGTGCTAGACCTTTGTTCAGTTAGACATGAGCTTCTAATTGCTCTTCTCTTATAAATGTCTAAGCGTCTATTAGACATCAGCGTATAACCGCGCAGGTTATTAACCAAGACATGAATCCAAATGAAGATAAAAACTGTTTGAGCAGACATACGTCTAAGTAGTTATGCTTCTTAAATTACTGATCCATTAGACGTATTGCGACCTTTGTCTTCTTGTCTGTCTAGTTACATTTGAACAATAGGTTTCCCCTCAGTTCATGCATATAATAAAATCAGTCAAGATCAACAAGTCCTAAAATATTTCTAAAGTGAGAAAACTTAGTCTCGGATAGAGTCTTCGTGAAGATGTCTGCAGTTTGTTGATCTGTTGGGATGTATTCAAAGCGAATCTGCTTCTAATTGACATGCTCTCGGATGAAATGATGTCTGATTTCGATGTGCGTTGTCTGAGAGTGCAAAAATGGATTGTAGGTGATCGCGATAACACTTGTGTTGTCGCAGAAAATTGGATATTCTTCTGCCTCAATCTCATAGTCCCTTAGCTGTTGTTGAAACCACAAAAGCTGAGAATAGCAACTACCTGCATCAAGGTACTCTACTTCAGTTGTAGAGGTAGCAATCGACTTTTACTTCTTGCTGAACCATAAGATAAGACGATCTCCAAGGAACTGACAAGTTCCACTCATGCTCTTCCTATCGATTTTGTATCCTACATAGTCTGCATCTGAGAAGCTAGTTAAATTGAAACTGGAATCCTTCGGATATCACAGTCCCATATTTTGAGTTCCCTTCAAATATTTCAGAATGCGTTTAGCAGCAGTAAAGTGAGAATATTTAGGATTAGCCTAGAATCTTCCACAGACACCAACAACAAATTGGATATATGGCCTGCTGGCAGTGAGGTAGAGCAAGGATCCGATAAGACCTCTATAGGCGGTGATCTCCACACCTTGACCACCATCATCTTTGTCTAGCTTACTGGAAGAGTTCATTGGAGTAGTTGCAGCAGAGCAGTTCTCCATCCGGAACTTCTTCAGTAACTCTTTGGTGTACTTGGTTTGATTGATGAAAGTTCCTTTCTCCAGCTGACGAACTTGAAGGCCGAGGAAGAAGGTTAATTCTCCCATCATGCTCATTTCAAATCTGTCCTGCATCAGCTTGGCAAATTTCTCACACAATTTGGGGTTAGTTGATCCAAATATAATGTCATCAACATATACTTGAACAAGTAAGACGTGAGAATCTTTAGTAAATATAAATAGTGTTTTATCAACAGTTCCAATAACGAAATCATGATTAAACAAAAATTTAGTCAAAGTATCATACCAAGCTCTAGGATCTTGTTTCAAACCATATAAAGCATTGTGAAGTTTAAAAACATGATTTGGTAAAATATGATCTACAAAACCAGGTGATTGCTCAACATAGACATCTTCATTTAGTTTACCATTTAAAAATTCACTTTTCACATCCATTTGAAAAACTTTAAAATTATTAAATGATGCATAAGCTAGGAAAATTCTAATTGCCTCGAGTCTAGCTACAGGTGCAAAGGACTCATAAAAGTCGATGCCTTCCTTCTGTCTGTATCCTTGAGAAACTAAACGGGCTTTGTTTCTAATAACTAGGCCATCTTCACTAAGCTTGTTTCTAAAGACCCATCTTGTTTCAATGAATGATTGATCAGTCGGTCTTGGAGTTAGATGTCACACTTTATTTCTCACAAATTGGTTTAACTCCTCCTGCATATCATTGATCCAATTTTGATCAAGCACTGCTTCACCAATTTTCTTGGGTTCAATTTGAGAAACAAAGGCATAATTGACCATTTTATCCATCAATTGACGTCTTGTCTTACGAGGAGAGTTATGATTTCCGATAATCAATTCTGGTGGATGATTCTTGTTCCGTCTGAAGTTGGGTCCTAAAGGATTAGTCATCTGACCAGATGGCTCCGCGACGTCCAAACTCTCAACGTTTTATTGAACAAGAGTTTGTATGTCTTGTTGGATTTCAATCAGATCAGCCACAAGATCAGACAACGAAATCCGTTTAGCCAGAGCATCATTCTCACCCACATACTCAAGACTTGTCGCTTCTAATCTGTTAGCAAGGTCGATGGGATCGATGGAATTACTTTCAACAGACTCATCAAAAACAACATGTATGGACTCCTCAACAGTTTGAGTTTGTTGTTAAATACTCTGTAAGCCTTGATTACTAAAGTGTATCCTAGCATGAATCCAGCATCTACTTTCGCATCAAAAGCGGACAAATAATCCTTCCCATTGTTATGGATAAAACATTTACACCTGAATATTTTAAAATACAACACTATAGGAATTCTTCCGTAAAACAGTTCATAGGGTATTTTATCAAAATATTTGTTAATTATTGACCGATTTTGTGTGTAATAAGATGTGTTTTTGCTTCTGCTCAATATCTCTGAGGAACATCTAATTCAGCAAGCATAGATCTCGTTGCTTCCTTTAGAGTCCTTACTCTTCTCTTAGCATTTCCATTCTACTGTGGAGTTCTGGCACTAGAAAACTCGTACCTAATAACAGACTACTCGAGATAAGAAGATAGGCGTCTGTTAGTGAACTCAGTTCCCTGATCACTTCTAATGCAAGCAATATTTAAAGATTTATGATTCTGAATTCTTCTAAAGATTATAATCAAATTTTAAGCAGTTTTATCCTTTGATTATAATCGTGAGAAATCATCAATAACAATTAGGGTGAACCTCATTCCTCCTAGGCTTTTACAGGAATTGGACCAAACAAATCCATGTGTAACAGTTCTAAGTAGCGACTAGATTGAGATTTCTCGTTATTTTTGATTGATGATCTGCCATGTTTTCCTAACTGGCAAGCAGAACATACCTCGTCCTTAGAAAACTGTAGTTTAGGCAAACCGAACACTAAGTTATTTGAACATATGTTGTTGATGGTTTTAGAATTTAGATGGTTTAATCTTTTATTCCATAACCATTTCTGGTCATTCTTGGCATTCATGCACATAGGGTCAAATGTTTTATTTAACTAGTTTATTTTACAGGAATTTCCTACTCTAATTCCAGTTAATAAAGTATTATCATGTTGATATGAACAACCGGTAGACATACCAAACCGAAATGCTATATCCAACCGGAAAACCGATGAAGAGACTACTTAGAGAAAGTAGTCAGGATTATCAAACTAAGTACAATCTACAAATTAGTGTAAACAGACACTTTGGGTATATGCAGAAGATGATACCAAAGGAACAAACTGTAACATTATCATATCCATACAAGTCCGACGATACTCTGCAGGCTGCAGAAGATTGCCTGAAGAGATCTTTCCACTTTGGGATAAGTCAGAGGCGCAACCTTCCAGGTGCAGGCAACTGTCCAACCGACAATTGCTATATTAAGTAAAAGACAAACCTAGCCGGTTTGACCTATGTCTTAGAAGCTTAAACCGCAATTAATGCAATGCTGAACCTCTGCTCAACCAATCAGATTCAAGGATTACCCTGAAGGTATCCGTTGAAGAAATGTGACCGTTGGCACATTTCACCTATAAAAGGAGCTGAAGAGGAGTAAATGCAGTTCACCAACTTAACGAGTTCTACCAGCTACAAGTTCTAAGAGTTATTAATTACAAGTTTATCTCTCTACAAAATTCAAAGTTTAAGTGTGCATTTGAAGTGAGATTACAATTTCGTTGAGAATTGTACGAGTATTTATCGAGCAGCAAATAAGTCTCGTTCGGGTATTGTGTTTGTGTATTCCTTAGTGAATATCCTTCTCGCGGTTTCGAGAAGAAGGGGTGACGTAGGAGTTTTATCTCGGAACATCCATAAAAACCTGTGTCTTGTTCTTTACTTTCTGCCGGTTCTACGTTCTAACCGACTTGTACTGTCCTAACCGATTCACACTGCTATAACCGAACTACATCATAACCGATTCACTAAACCTCAAATCGACCTCCTAATCTCCGAACCGATATTCTCTAACACCTATCTCTATTCATCTTGTGTGTGTTGCTTCAACTTGAAACTAACCACTTCCGCACTTGAACTCGGTTCAAGGGTTTGTGACAGTTTGTGTAGTATTGAAACGCGATGTTAATCTCTAACCGGATTAAACACCAACGGTTGAGTGTTGTCAGAAGGTATAAACCGGTCAGACCCTGGTTCCCCATCCGCGATCTAGATCCTAACAATTGGTATCAGAGCAGTTAGTTTCAATACTCAAGCAACCCGAAGCAAGCAAGCATGACTTTCGAGAAGTCTCCGATGCTAGAAGGTGATGAGTTCGCCCACTAGAAGATATGCATGCACTTGCACCTAATCACTATGGATGATGATTTGCCGCTCATCTTGTCTGAAGGACCAATAACAATTGATAAAGATAGGATGGACTAGACAGTTGAGGATAGGAGGAGAAGCAATCTAAATAATCATGCCAGAAGCCATATCTTCAAAGTTTTGGACAGAAATACTTTCTGTAAGCTCAGAGATTGCAAAACCTCAAAGGAAGTATGGGAAACGGTGATTCAACTTCATGAGGGAAATGACAGAACCAAGGAAAACAAGATAATGGTGGCAACCCAGAAGTTTGAAAACATCAAGATGAAGCTAGGAGAAACAATGAGGGAGTACATTGACCGGTTTACAAATGTGATAAATGAGCTCTCAACTCTTGGAAACAAGTATGATAACAAGGAAACAATCATCAAAGCTTTAAGATCTCTTTCGAGTGCATGGGATATAAAGACGATGGTGATGAGAGAATCAAACTGCCTAAACAAGATGAAACTACACGATGTATTCGAAGATCTTAAGGTATATGAGTTTGAAATGAGATCTAGGATCGAAGATGAAGCATCAGCCTCAACCGCTACTAAGACATTAGTCACATCCATAGAACCTTTAGCCACTGCACCGATCAAAACCGTTGAACAATTCACTAAGGATGCTATGGCAATGCTTGCACAGAAGTTTGGTAGATTCATGAAGAAAAGCCAACCGACAAACAACAACTATAACTACGGTGATAAATCTAATGTTAGATGTTATAATTGTAATTGTTTGGGACATTTCAGGTGGGAATGCAGAAAAGCAAGACGGGATGACCGGAAACCGGAAGATCAAAACCAAAGACACAACTACTCACAAACCGGTGAAGGAAGGGAAGTTTAGAAAGCACTGATAGCCGATGATGGAGGAAGTTTATGGGCTCACAGTGACAATGATGATGAACTCACTTGTCTTATGGCAAACGAGGAACATGTATTTGATTCTTCTTGTGAAGAATTTACTAAAGATGAGGTATTTAATGCACTAAATGACATGGTAGTAGAGTATAAGAATCTATTAACCTTAATACCAACCCAACTCAACTTTAGAACCGAACCCATAGCACCAACCCGGTCCGAACCAGAAACCGATAGTATTCAACCTAATGAAATCTTAGAAACCGAGGCAGCACTTGAACTATCCTCTGAGACTGAACAACTCAAGGAGTTAGTTCAAGAGTTGATCGAAGAGGAAGATGCATTAACCCGGTATCGAATAGCCGCATGGAAAAGATCTAGTGAAATGGTGAACCAGTTGTCTAAGTATAAAAGACATTCCAAATGCAAATTTGGTCTTGGATACAAAAACAACAGATCCGCCAACCAGAACCGCTCCAACGAGATGAAGCTCACAAAAGACAATCTTCCCTTTGTAAAATTTGTCAAGAGCTCTTCAACCGACGATGAGGAACAAAGTGACTCAAAACTGGAAAAAGAAATAACCTATGAAAGTCCAACTAACTCCGAAAAATGGCTTCATCTTGAGAGAAGGAAAGCCAACCGGCCAAAAGGTAAACAAACATATCCACGACCACATAGAATAAACCAAAGGCCATCACAAAATAAGGCACTCTTAGGACAACAGAAAGATGCTTCATGCTTCATGCTTCATTCTTGATGCTTGATGCTTGATGCTTGATGCTTGATGCTTGATGCTTGATGCTTGATGCTTGATGCTTGATGCTTGATGCTTGATGCTTGATGCTTGATGCTTGATGCTTGATGCTTGATGCTTGATGCTTGATGCTTGATGCTTGATGCTTGATGCTTGATGCTTGATGCTTGATGCTTGATGCTTGATGCTTGATGCTTGATGCTTGATGCTTGATGCTTGATGCTTGATGCTTGATGCTTGATGCTTAATACATAATGCTTAATTCTTAATTCTTAATACTTAATACTTAATACTTAATGCTTAATGCTTAATACTTAATACTTAATACTTAATGCTTCATGCTTCATGCTTCATGCTTCATGCTTAATGCTTAATACTTAATGCTTAATGCTTAATGCTTAATGCTTAATGCTTAATGCTTAATGCTTAATGCTTAATGCTTAATGCTTAATGCTTAATGCTTAATGCTTAATGCTTAATGCTTAATGCTTAATGCTTAATGCTTAATGCTTAATGCTTAATGCTTAATGCTTAATGCTTAATGCTTAATGCTTAATGCTTAATGCTTAATGCTTAATGCTTAATGCTTAATGCTTAATGCTTAATGCTTAATGCTTAATGCTTAATGCTTAATGCTTAATGCTTAATGCTTAATGCTTAATGCTTAATGCTTAATGCTTAATGCTTAATGCTTAATGCTTAATGCTTAATGCTTAATGCTTAATGCTTAATGCTTAATGCTTAATGCTTAATGCTTAATGCTTAATGCTTAATGCTTAATGCTTAATGCTTAATGCTTAATGCTTAATGCTTAATGCTTAATGCTTAATGCTTAATGCTTAATGCTTAATGCTTAATGCTTAATGCTTAATGCTTAATGCTTAATGCTTAATGCTTAATGCTTAATGCTTAATGCTTAATGCTTAATGCTTAATGCTTAATGCTTAATGCTTAATGCTTAATGCTTAATGCTTAATGCTTAATGCTTAATGCTTAATGCTTAATGCTTAATGCTTAATGCTTAATGCTTAATGCTTAATGCTTAATGCTTAATTCTTAATGCTTAATGCTTAATGCTTAATGCTTAATTCTTAATGCTTAATGCTTAATGCTTAATGCTTAATGCTTAATGCTTAATGCTTAATGCTTAATGCTTAGTGCTTAATGCTTAATGCTTAGTGCTTAATGCTTAATGCTTAATGCTTAATGCTTAATGCTTAATGCTTAATGCTTAATGCTTAATGCTTAATGCTTAATGCTTAATGCTTAATGCTTAATGCTTAATGCTTAATGCTTAATGCTTAATGCTTAATGCTTAATGCTTAATGCTTAATGCTTAATGCTTAATGCTTAATGCTTAATGCTCAGCCCTGATGACTAACAAATTTGAAATGAGTATGATGGGAGAATTAAGCTTCTTCCTAGGCCTTCAGGTTAAACAACTCGAAGGAGGAACTTTCATAAGTCAGCCCAAATACACAAAGGAACTTCTAAAGAAATTTGAGATGGACACATGTTCCTATGCCGCTACTCTAATGAGCTCATCAATCAAGCTGGATAAAGATGATGACGGTCAGGGAGTAGACCTAACCGCCTATCGTGGAATCATCGGATCACTTCTGCACCTGACAGCAAGTAGACCGAACATACTATTTGCGGTCGGAGTGTGTAAAAGATTCCAGGCCAACCCTAAACAATCTCACTATACATCTGCTAAACGAATCTTGAAATATCTAAAGGGAACACCTGATGTCGGTATGTGGTATCCAAAGGACTCATCTTTTAACCTCACTAGTTATTCTGACGCAGACTATGCAGGATATAAGGTTGATAGAAAAAGTACCAGCGGAACATGTCAATTCTTAGGTGATCGGCCTTTTTCATGGCACAGCAAGAAGCAAACGTCGGTTGCTATATCAACCTTAGAAGTCGAATATCTGGCAGCCGGAAGTTGTTGTTCACAACTCCTATAGATTCAGCAGCAACTAAAGGACTTTGGCATCATCGCCGAAGAGTCTCCTATTTTCTGTGACAACACAAGTGCCATAGTAATCACATACAATCTAGTTTTATACTCTAAAACTAAACATATCGACATAAGGCATCACTTCATCCGGGAACATGTCATGTAGAAGCATATCCGGCTGGAATATGTATCAACAGATCAACAAGTAGCCGATATCTTCACAAAGCCTCTACAGGTAGCTACGTTTTCTTTCTTCAGAAACATCCTCGGTTTAACCGATATTAATCAACTCATTTCTTAAACCTTTAACTTCTAAAGGGAAAAATCGGTCTGGACAGACAAAACCGATAGCTCTTCCTAAAATGTCGGAAACCGAATTTACCATCGTATTTATTGAAGAACTACTTTGTCTATCAGTTACAGTAAACCGACCTGTTACTTAGTACCTACACTAATTAACTGCATCGGGACACATGACTGAACACCAACCGGTTTGAATATAATATATTTTGGAATATTTGGCTTCATAACAAAAATGGAACAATTGTTTGTGTTTGGACATATCTGTTCTGAAAAGATATATTTTCAAAACAAAGCAGTCATGCCTCAAAAGACGTGAAGATATAATATCTCTCACCGTCCAGGCCTATGACTCACATCCTTAGGCTGTAAACATACCTAATTCATGCAAAATGTTTTATCCTATGGTTAATAAACTAAATTACCTGCTACTCACTAGATAATACTATTCACCTATATCACCCTCAACTAATATATAAGTTAGATGAACATCAAACAAACATTCACAATATCAGCTCCTCAACGACATCATCGGTAGGGCCATCCTGGGAAAGGATGTCACCAACACCTACTGCACCACAGTCCTCAACATCATGACCGCCATAACAACTGATACTCCGGTCAATTGGTCTAGGCTGCCGTTTGACAACCTGATCTGGATGATCAATACCCGTCACACCGGCTTCATACCTCAAATCAGCTCTCTACTTATCGAACTCGGGGTTCCGCTCTGTCCAGGCGAAGGGCTGAAGCAATCCCAGGTCTTGACCAGGGATTCCGCGGATTCCTTCTATGAGCGGTTTGAGAAAGCTTGGAAGAAGAAGAACAAACACCTCACCTCCTCCGGCCATTAAAGACTCACTCCTTCGGACAACCGGTCATTTTGCTTCACGCACCAGTTGTATTTTTATCCTACTCGATTATGATTCCTTTCAGTTTAATTTATGTTTCCTCTCGGTTCAATGTAATCCACTTCTCCTTAATGAAATTTTAGTACTTTTGAATTCTAACTGCATGGGAAATTACACAAACTTAGTTGGTTCCCAACTAGATTCTCAACATCGGTATCTATAACTAGTCAAAAGGTACCACTTCCCAAGACACTTTGAAAACATAAATATTATAAAGCATTAATGAGACAAAATAGAATCCTAACATTAAATGCTCTCACGCTACCTCTCATTTCAAATCTATTTAAGAAACCTCTCCCTCTCATTCCAAAACACTTCAAGACAACATTCTACATATCTTACCTCTCTACCTCTCTTAGAAAAATTTGAAAAATGTCTCATCCCATTCTCAGAAACTATTTTTGCATTGACTTCGATTTAGTGCTATCCATGGAAGAAAATGAAACAAGGGAGATACTTTTTGAATCTCTAGTTGACATCGGACTCCGTGATTTCCTAGAAGAATCTGGACCCATCTATCTTCCAGAAATATTGGAGTTCTTCTCCAATGCACATATGTTTAACGGTGCAATTGTCTCCAACGTGAGAACCAATGTCATCGTTCTCCCTAAAAACCGACTTGCTGGGATGTTTACACTCCCAATCGAAGGATTTTCTGACTTCCCATCATGGGTGGGCAGTTCAGCTGATGGTTACACTTAACTATTCTCCGGCACTGATGTACCGGTTCCAAACCACGGCCTTAAGGCCAATCTCGCTCCCCACATTCAACTCCTGCATGAGTTCGTTAACCGGTCGATCATCTGCTAGTCCCCCAACCAAAACTACTCCAAAAGAACTTTTGACATGATGACCTATATCGTCAGTTCAACCCCCACCAATTGGGCATCGGCCATCTTTAACAACCTGAAGACCATGGTCGAAACGAAGAAACACTTCGGCTATGCTCCTCACTTGAGCTGGGTCATTCGGCCTGCGTTCCAAGACTTGGACCGGGTACTTAATACTTAATGCTTAATGCTTAATGCTTAATGCTTAATGCTTAATGCTTAATGCTTAATGCTTAATGCTTAATGCTTAATGCTTAATGCTTCATGCCTAATGCCTAATGCTTAATGCTTAATGCTTAATGCCTAATGCTTAATGCTTAATGCTTAATGCTTAATGCTTAATGCTTAATGCTTAATGCCTAATGCTTAATGCTTAATGCTTAATGCCTAATGCTTAATGCTTAATGCTTAATGCCTAATGCTTATGCTTAATGCTTAATGCTTAATGCTAATGCTTAATGCTTAATGCTTAATGCTTAATGCTTAATGCTTAATGCTTAATGCTTAATGCTTAATGCTTAATGCTTAATGCTTAATGCTTAATGCTTAATGCTTAATGCTTAATGCTTAATGCTTAATGCTTAATGCTTAATGCTTAATGCTTAATGCTTGCTTAATGCTTAATGCTTAATGCTTAATGCTTAATGCTTATGCTTCATGCTTCATGCTTCATGCTTCATGCTTCATGCTTCATGCTTCATGCTTAATGCTTCATGCTTAATGCTAATGCTTAATGCTTAATGCTTAATGCTTAATGCTTAATGCTTAATGCTTAATGCTTAATGCTTAATGCTTAATGCTTAATGCTTAATGCTTAATGCTTAATGCGTAATTCTTAATTCTTAATTTTTAATGCTTCATGCTTCATGGTTCATGCTTCATGGTTCATGCTTCATGCTTCATGGTTCATGCTTCATGCTTCATGCTTCATGCTTCATGCTTCATGCTTCATGCTTCATGCTTCATGCTTCATGCTTCATGCTTCATGCTTCATGCTCCATGTTTAATGCTTGATGCTTTATGTTTGATACTTAATTCTTCATGCTTCATGCTTCATGCTTCATACTTCATGCTTCATGCTTCATGCTTCATGCTTCATGCTTCATGCTTCATGCTTCATGCTTCATTCTTCATTCTTCATTCTTCATTCTTCATGCTTCATGCTTCATTCTTCATGCTTCATGCTTCATGCTTCATGCTTCCTGATTCATGCTTCATGCTTCATGCTTCATGCTTCATGCTTCATGCTTCATGCTTCATGCTTCATGCTTCATGCTTCATGCTTCATGCTTGATGCTTGATGCTTGATGCTTCATGCTTGATGCTTCATGCTTCATGCTTCATGCTTCATGCTTCATGATTCATGATTCATGCTTAATTCTTATTGCTTCATGCTTAATGCTTAATGATTCATGCTTCATGCTTCATGCTTCATGCTTCATGCTTCATTCTTCATGCTTCATGCTTCATGCTTCATGCTTCATGCTTCATGCTTCATGCTTCATGATTCATGCTTCATGCTTCATGCTTCATGCATCATGCTTCATGCTTCATGCTTCATGATTGATGCTTCATGCTTCATGCTTCATGCTTCATGCTTCATGCTTCATGCTTCATGCTTCATGCTTCATGCTTCATGCTTCATGCTTCATGCTTCATGCTTCATGCTTCATGCTTCATGCTTCATGCTTAATGCTTCATGCTTAATGCTTCATGCTTCATGCTTCATGCTTAATGCTTAATGCTTAATGCTTCATGCTTAATGCTTTATGCTTAATGCTTAATGCTTAATGCTTAATGCTTAATGCTTAATGCTTAATGCTTAATGCTTAATGCTTAATGCTTAATGCTTAATGCTTAATGCTTAATGCTTAATGCTTAATGCTTAATGCTTAATGCTTAATGCTTAATGCTTAATGCTTAATGCTTAATGCTTAATGCTTAATGCTTAATGCTTAATGCTTAATGCTTAATGGCTTAATGCGTAATGCTTAATGCTTAATGCTTAATGCTTAATGCTTAATGCTTAATGCTTAATGCTTAATGCTTAATGCTTAATGCTTAATGCTTAATGCTTAATGCTTAATGCTTAATGCTTAATGCTTAATGCTTAATGCTTAATGCTTAATGCTTAATGCTTAATGCTTAATGCTTAATGCTTAATGCTTAATGCTTATGCTTAATGCTTAATGCTTAATGCTTAATGCTAAGTGCTTAATGCCTATGCCTAATGCTTAATGCTTAATGCTTATGCTTAATGCCTAATGCTTAAGGCTTATGCTTAATGCTTAATGCTTAATGCTTATGCTTAATGCTTAATGCTTAATGCTTAATGCTTAATGCTTAATGCTTATGCTTAATGCTTAATGCTTAATGCTTAAATGCTTAATGCTTAATGCTTAATGCTTAATGCTTAATGCTTAATGCTTAATGCTTAATGCTTAATGCTTAATGCTTAATGCTTAATGCTTAATGCTTAATGCTTAATGCTTAATGCTTAATGCTTAACTCTTAACGCTTAATGTTTAACTTTTAATGCTTAATGCTTAATGCTTAATGCTTAATGCTTAATGCTTAATGCTTAATGCTTAATGCTTAATGCTTAATGCTTAATGCTTAATGCTTATGCTTAATGCTTAATGCTTAATGCTTAATGCTTAATGCTTAATGCTTAATGCTTAATGCGTAATGCTTAATGCTTAATGCGTAATGCTTAATGCTTAATGCTTAATGCTTAATGCTTAATGCTTAATGCTTCATGGTTCATGCTTCATGCTTCATGGTTCATGCTTCATGCTTCATGCTTCATGCTTCATGCTTCATGCTTCATGCTCATGCTTCATGCTTCATGCTTCATGCTTCATGCTTCATGCTTCATGCTTCATGCTTCATGCTTCATGCTTCATGCTTCATGCTTCATGTTTCATACTTCATGCTTCATGCTTCATGCTTCATGCTTCATGCTTCATACTTCATGCTTCATGCTTCATGCTTCATGCTTCATGCTTCATGCTTCATGCTTCATGCTTCATTCTTCATTCTTCATTCTTCATTCTTCATGCTTCATGCTTCATTCTTCATGCTTCATGCTTCATGCTTCATGCTTCATGCTTCATGCTTCATGCTTCATGCTTCATGCTCATGCTTCATGCTTCATGCTCATGCTTCATGCTTCATGCTTCATGCTTCATGCTTCATGCTTCATGCTTCATGCTTCATGCTTCATGCTTCATGCTTCATGCTTGATGCTTGATGCTTGATGCTTGATGCTTGATGCTTCATGCTTGATGCTTCATGCTTCATGCTTCATGCTTCATGATTCATGATTCATGCTTAATTCTTATTGCTTCATGCTTAATGCTTAATGATTCATGCTTCATGCTTCATGCTTCATGCTTCATGCTTCATGCTTCATTCTTCATGCTTCATGCTTCATGCTTCATGCTTCATGCTTCATGCTTCATGCTTCATGCATCATGCTTCATGCTTCATGCTTCATGATTGATGCTTCATGCTTCATGCTTCATGCTTCATGCTTCATGCTTCATGCTTCATGCTTCATGCTTCATGCTTCATGCTTCATGCTTCATGCTTCATGCTTCATGCTTCATGCTTCATGCTTCATGCTTCATGCTTAATGCTTCATGCTTCATGCTTAATGCTTAATGCTTAATGCTTCATGCTTAATGTTTAATGCTTAATGCTTAATGCTTAATACTTAATGCTTAATGCTTAATGCTTAATGCTTAATGCTTAATGCTTAATGCTTAATGCTTAATGCTTAATGCTTAATGCTTAATGCTTAATGCTTAATGCTTAATGCTTAATGCTTAATGCTTAATGCTTAATGCTTAATGCTTAATGCTTAATGCTTAATGCTTAATGCTTAATGCTTAATGCTTAATGCTTAATGCTTAATGCTTAATGCTTAATGCTTAATGCTTAATGCTTAATGCTTAATGCTTAATGCTTAATGCTTAATGCTTAATGCTTAATGCTTAATGCTTAATGCTTAATGCTTAATGCTTAATGCTTAATGCTTAATGCTTAATGCTTAATGCTTAATGCTTAATGCTTAATGCTTAATGCTTAATGCTTAATGCTTAATGCTTAATGCTTAATGCTTAATGCTTAATGCTTAATGCTTAATGCTTAATGCTTAATGCTTAATGCTTAATGCTTAATGCTTAATGCTTAATGCTTAATGCTTAATGCTTAATGCTTAATGCTTAATGCTTAATGCTTAATGCTTAATGCTTAATGCTTAATGCTTAATGCTTAATGCGTTAATGCTTAATGCTAATGCTTAATGCTTATGCTTAATGCTTAATGCTTAATGCTTAATGCTTAATGCTTAATGCTTAATGCTTAAGGCTTAATGCTTAATGCTAATGCTTAATGCTTACTGCTTAATGCTTAATGCTTAATGCTTAATGCTTAATGCTTAATGCTTAATGCTTAATGCTTAATGCTTAATGCTTAATGCTTAATGCTTAATGCTTAATGCTTAATGCTTAATTCTTAATTCTTAATTTTTAATGCTTCATGCTTCATGGTTCATGCTTCATGCTTCATGGTTCATGCTTCATGCTTCATGGTTCATGCTTCATGCTTCATGCTTCATGCTTCATGCTTCATGCTTCATGCTTCATGCTTCATGCTTCATGCTTCATGCTTCATGCTTCATGCTTCATGCTTCATTCTTCATGCTTCATGCTTCATGCTTCATGCTTCATGCTTCATGCTTCATGCTCATGCTCATGCTTCATGCTTCATGTTTCTACTTCATGCTTCATGCTTCATGCTTCATGCTTCATACTTCAGCTTCATGCTTCATGCTTCATGCTTCATGCTTCATGCTTCATTCTTCATTCTTCATTCTTCATGCTTCATGCTTCATTCTTCATGCTTCATGCTTCATGCTTCATGCTTCATGCTTCATGCTTCATGCTTCATGCTTCATTCTTCATGCTTCATGCTTCATGCTTCATGCTTGATGCTTGATGCTTGATGCTTGATGCTTGATGCTTGATGCTTGATGCTTGATGCTTGATGCTTCATGCTTCATGCTTCATGCTTCATACTTCATGATTCATGATTCATGATTCATGCTTAATTCTTATTGCTTCATGCTTAATGCTTAATGATTCATGCTTCATGCTTCATGCTTCATGCTTCATGCTTCATTCTTCATGCTTCATGCTTCATGCTTCATGCTTCATGCTTCATGCATCATGCTTCATGCTTCATGCTTCATGCTTCATGATTGATGCTTCATGCTTCATGCTTCATGCTTCATGCTTCATGCTTCATGCTTCATGCTTCATGCTTCATGCTTCATGCTTCATGCTTCATGCTTCATGCTTCATGCTTCATGCTTCATGCTTCATGCTTCATGCTTCATGCTTAATGCTTCATGCTTAATTCCTGATGTTTGATGCTTGATGCTTGATGTTTAATGCTTGATGCTTAATGCTTAATGCTTAATGCTTAATGCTTAATGCTCATGCTTCATACTTAATGCTTAATGCTTAATGCTTAATGCTTAATGCTTAATGCTTAATGCTTAATGCTTAATGCTTAATGCTTATGCTTAATGCTTAATGCTTAATGCTTAATGCTTAATGCTTAATGCTTAATGCTTAATGCTTAATGCTTAATGCTTAATGCTTAATGCTTAATGCTTAATGCTTAATGCTTAATGCTTAATGCTTATGCTTAATGCTTAATGCTTAATGCTTAATGCTTAATGCTTAATGCTTAATGCTTAATGCTTAATGCTTAATGCTTAATGCTTAATGCTTAATGCTTAATGCTTAATGCTTAATGCTTAATGCTTAATGCTTAATGCTTAATGCTTAATGCTTAATGCTTAATGCTTAATGCTTAATGCTTAATGCTTAATGCTTAATGCTTAATGCTTAATGCTTAATGCTTAATGCTTAATGCTTAATGCTTAATGCTTAATGCTTAATGCTTAATGCTTAATGCTTAATGCTTAATGCTTAATGCTTAATGCTTAATGCTTAATGCTTAATGCTTAATTCTTAATGCTTCATGCTTCATGGTTCATGCTTCATGGTTCATGCTTCATGCTTCATGGTTCATGCTTCATGCTTCATGGTTCATGCTTCATGCTTCATGCTTCATGCTTCATGCTTCATGCTTCATGCTTCATGCTTCATGCTTCATGCTTCATGCTTCATGCTTCATGCTTCATGCTTCATGCTTCATGCTTCATGCTTCATGCTTCATGCTTCATGCTTCATGCTTCATGCTTCATGCTTCATGCTTCATGCTTCATGCTTCATGCTTCATGCTTCATGTTTCATACTTCATGCTTCATGCTTCATGCTTCATGCTTCATACTTCATGCTTCATGCTTCATGCTTCATGCTTCATGCTTCATGCTTCATGCTTCATGCTTCATGCTTCATTCTTCATTCTTCATTCTTCATGCTTCATGCTTCATTCTTCATGCTTCATGCTTCATGCTTCATGCTTCATGCTTCATGCTTCATGCTTCATGCTTCATGCTTCATGCTTCATGCTTCATGCTTCATGCTTCATGCTTCATGCTTCATGCTTCATGCTGATGCTTGATGCTTGATGCTTGATGCTTGAGCTTGATGCTTGATGCTTGATGCTTGATGCTTGATGCTTGATGCTTGATGCTTGATGCTTGATGCTGATGCTTCATGCTTCATGCTTCATGCTTCATGATTCATGATTCATGCTTAATTCTTATTGCTTCATGCTTAATGCTTAATGATTCATGCTTCATGCTTCATGCTTCATGCTTCATGCTTCATGCTTCATGCTTCATTCTTCATGCTTCATGCTTCATGCTTCATGCTTCATGCTTCATGCATCATGCTTCATGCTTCATGCTTCATGATTGATGCTTCATGCTTCATGCTTCATGCTTCATGCTTCATGCTTCATGCTTCATGCTTCATGCTTCATGCTTCATGCTTCATGCTTCATGCTTCATGCTTCATTCTTAATGCGTCACGCTTAATGCTTCATGCTTCATGCTTAATGCTTCATGCTTAATGCTTCATGCTTCATGCTTAATGCTTAATGCTTAATGCTTCATTCTTAATGCGTAATGCTTAATGCTTAATGCTTAATGCTTAATGCTTAATGCTTAATGCTTAATGCTTAATGCTTAATGCTTATGCTTAATGCTTAATGCTTAATGCTTAATGCTTAATGCTTAATGCTTAATGCTTAATGCTTAATGCTTAATGCTTAATGCTTAATGCTTAATGCTAATGATTAATGCTTAATGCTTAATGCTTAATGCTTAATGCTTAATGCTTAATGCTTAATGCTTAATGCTTAATGCTTAATGCTTAATGCTTAATGCTTAATGCTTAATGCTTAATGCTTAATGCTTAATGCTTAATGCTTAATGCTTAATGCTTAATGCTTAATGCTTAATGCTTAATGCTTAATGCTTAATGCTTAATGCTTAATGCTTAATGCTTAATGCTTAATGCTTAATGCTTAATGCTTAATGCTTAATGCTTAATGCTTAATGCTTAATGCTTAATGCTTAATGCTTAATGCTTAATGCTTAATGCTTAATGCTTAATGCTTAATGCTTAATGCTTAATGCTTAATGCTTAATGCTTAATGCTTAATGCTTAATGCTTAATGCTTAATGCTTAATGCTTAATGCTTAATGCTTAATGTTTAATGCTTAATGCTTAATGCTTAATGCTTAATGCTTAATTCTTAATGCTTAATGCTTAATGCTTAATGCTTAATGCTTAATGCTTAATGCTTAATGCTTAATGCTTAATGCTTCATGCTTAATGCTTCATGCTTCATGCTTCATGTTTCATGCTTCATGCTTCATGCTTCATGCTTCATGCTTCATGCTTCATGCTTAATGCTTCATGCTTCATGCTTCATGCTTCATGCTTCATGCTTAATGCTTAATGCTTCATGCTTCATGCTTAATGCTTCATGCTTAATGCTTCATGCTTAATGCTTAATGCTTAATGCTTCATGCTTAATGCTTAATGCTTAATGCTTAATGCTTCATGCTTCATGCTTAATGCTTAATGCTTAATGCTTAATGCTTAATGCTTAATGCTTAATGCTTAATGCTTAATGCTTAATGCTTAATGCTTAATGCTTAATGCTTAAATGCTTAATGCTTAATGCTTAATGCTTAATGCTTAATGCTTAATGCTTAATGCTTAATGCTTAATGCTTAATGCTTAATGCTTAATGCTTAATGCTTAATGCTTAATGCTTAATGCTTAATGCTTCATGCTTCATGCTTAATGCTTAATGCTTAATGCTTAATGCTTAATGCTTAATGCTTAATGCTTAATGCTTAATGCTTAATGCTTAATGCTTAATGCTTAATGCTTAATGCTTAATGCTTAATGCTTAATGCTTAATGCTTAATGCTTAATTCTTAATGCTTAATGCTTAATGCTTAATGCTTAATGCTTAATGCTTAATGCTTAATGCTTAATGCTTAATGCTTAATGCTTAATGCTTAATGCTTAATGCTTAATGCTTAATGCTTAATGCTTAATGCTTAATGCTTAATGCTTAATGCTTAATGCTTAATGCCTAATGCTTAATGCCTAATTCTTAATGCCTAATGCTTAATGCCTAATGCTTAATGCTTAATGCTTAATGCTTAATGCTTAATGCTTAATGCTTAATGCATAGTGCTTAGTGCCTAATGCCTAATGCTTAATGCTTAATGCTTAATGCTTAATGCCTAATGCCTAATGCTTAATGCCTAATGCCTAATGCCTAATGCGTAATGCTTAATGCTTAATGCTTAATGCTTAATGCTTAATGCTTAATGCTTAATGCTTAATGCTTAATGCTTAATGCTTAATGCTTAATGCTTAATGCTTAATGCTTAATGCTTAATGCTTAATGCTTAATGCTTAATGCTTAATGCTTAATGCTTAATGCTTAATGCTTAATGCTTAATGCTTAATGCTTAATGCTTAATGCTTAATGCTTAATGCTTAATGCTTAATGCTTAATGCTTAATGCTTAATGCTTAATGCTTAATGCTTAATGCTTAATGCTTAATGCTTAATGCTTAATGCTTAATGCTTAATGCTTAATGCTTAATGCTTAATGCTTAATGCTTAATGCTTAATGCTTAATGCTTAATGCTTAATGCTTAATGCTTAATGCTTAATGCTTAATGCTTAATGCTTAATGCTTAATGCTTAATGCTTAATGCTTAATGCTTAATGCTTAATGCTTAATGCTTAATGCTTAATGCTTAATGCTTAATGCTTAATGCTTAATGCTTAATGCTTAATGCTTAATGCTTAATGCTTATGCTTGATGCTTAATGCTTGATGCTTAATGCTTGAATGCTTAATGCTTAATGCTTAATGCTTAATGCTTAATGCTTAATGCTTAATGCTTAATGCTTAATGCTTAATGCTTAATGCTTATGCTTATGCTTAATGCTTAATGCTTAATGCTTAATGCTTAATGCTTAATGGCTTAATGCTTAATGCTTAAGTGCTTAATGCTTAATGCTTATGCTTAATGCTTAATGCTTAATGCTTAATGCTTAATGCTTAATGCTTAATGCTTAATGCTTAATGCTTAATGCTTAATGCTTAATGCTTATGCTTAATGCTTATGGCTTATGCTTAATGCTTAATGCTTAACTCTTAATGCTTAATGCTTAATGCTTAATGCTTAATGCTTAATGCTTAATGCTTAATTCTTAATGCTTAATGCTTAATGCTTATGCTTAATGCTTAATGCTTAATGCTTATGCTTAATGCTTAATGCTTAATGCTTAATTCTTAATGCTTCATGCTTCATGCTTCATGCTTCATGCTTCATGCTTCATGCTTCATGCTTCATGCTTCATGCTTCATGCTTCATGCTTCATGCTTCATGCTTCATGCTTCATGCTTCATGCTTCATGCTTCATGCTTCATGCTTCATGCTTCATGCTTTATGTTTCATGCTTCATGCTTCATGCTTCATGCTTCATGCTTCATGCTTCATGCTTCATGCTTCATGCTTCATGCTTCATGCTTCATGCTTCTTGCTTCATGCTTCATGCTTAATGCTTAATGCTTAATGCTTAATGCTTAATGCTTCATGCTTCATGCTTCATGCTTCATGCTTCATGCTTCATGCTTAATGCTTAATGCTTAATGCTTAATGCTTAATGCTTAATGCTTAATGCTTAATGCTTAATGCTTAATGCTTAATGCTTAATGCCTAATGATTAATGCCTAATGCTTAATTCCTAATGCTTAATGCCTAATGCCTAATGCTTAATGCCTAATGCCTAATGCTTAATGCCTAATGCTTAAAGCTTAATGCTTAATGCTTAACGCTTGACGCTTGACGCTTGACGCTTGACGCTTGACGCTTGACGGTTGACGCTTGACGCTTGACGCTTGACGCTTGACGCTTGACGCTTCACGCTTGACGCTTGACGCTTAATGCTTTATTCTTGATGCTTGATGCTTGATGCTTGGTTCTTTATTCTTAATGTGTAATGTTTGATGCTTGTTGTTTGATGCTTGTTTTTTGTTGTTTAATGTTTGTTGCTTCTTGCTCGATGCTTGATAATAGATGCTTGATGCTTGATGTTTGATGCTTGATACCTCTGCGTGATGCTTGATGCTTGATGCTTGATGCTTGATGCTTGATGCTTGTTGCTTGATGCTTGATGCTTGATGCTTGATGCTTGATGCTT
The DNA here is from genome assembly GCF_907164915.1 of Impatiens glandulifera. Lineage (NCBI taxonomy): Eukaryota > Viridiplantae > Streptophyta > Magnoliopsida > Ericales > Balsaminaceae > Impatiens > Impatiens glandulifera. The sequence goes on along the minus strand of NW_025919547.1, from coordinate 199,224 downwards.
GATGCTTGATGCTTGATGCTTGATGCTTCATGCTTCATGCTTCATGCTTCATGCTTCATGCTTATGCTTCATGCTTCAGCTTCATGCTTCATGCTTCATGCTTCATGCTTCATGCTTCATGCGTCATGCTTCATGCTTCATGCTTCATGCTTCATGCTTCATGCTCATGCTTCATGCTTCATGCTTCATGCTTCATGCTTCATGCTTCATGCTTCATGCTTCATGCTCCATGTCTAATGCTTCATGCTTTATGTTTCATGCTTCATGCTTCATGCTTCATGCTTCATGCTTCATGCTTCATGCTTCATGCTTCATGCTTCATGCTTCATGCTTCATGCTTCATGCTTCATGCTTAATGCTTAATGCTTAATGCTTAATGCTTAATGCTTCATGCTTCATGCTTCATGCTTCATGCTTCATGCTTCATGCTTAATGCTTAATGCTTAATGCTTAATGCTTAATGCTTAATGCTTAATGCTTAATGCTTAATGCTTAATGCTTAATGCCTAATGCTTAATGCCTAATGCTTAATTCCTAATGCTTAATGCCTAATGCCTAATGCTTAATGCCTAATGCCTAATGCTTAATGCCTAATGCGTAATGCCTAATGCCTAACGCTTGATGCTTGACGCTTGAAGCTTGACGCTTGACGCTTGACGCTTGACGCTTGACGCTTGACGCTTGACGCTTGACGCTTGACGCTTGACGCTTGACGCTTGACACTTGACGCTTGACGCTTGACGCTTAATGCTTTATTTTTGATGCTTGATGCTTGATGCTTGATGCTTGGTTCTTTATTCTTAATGTGTAATGTTTGATGCTTGTTGTTTGATGCTTGTTTTTTGTTGTTTAATGTTTGTTGCTTCTTGCTTGATGCTTGATAATAGATGCTTGATGCTTGATGTTTGATGCTTGATACCTCATGCTTGATGCTTGATGCTTGATGCTTGATGCTTGATGCTTGATGCTTGTTGCTTGATGCTTGATGCTTGATGCTTGATGCTTGATGCTTGAGCTTGATGCTTGATGCTTGATGCTTGATGCTTGATGCTTCATGATTCATGCTTCATGCTTCATTCTTCATTCTTCATGCTTCATGCTTCATGCTTCATGCTTCATGCTTCATGCTTCATGCTTCATGCTTCATGCTTCATGCTTCATGCTTCATGCTTCATGCTTCATGCTTCATGCTTGATGTTTGATGTTTGATGTTTGATGCTTGATGCTTGATTCTTGATGCTTGATACTTGATGCTTGATACTTGATGCTTGATGCTTGACGCTTGATGTTTGATGCTTGATTCTTGATGCTTGATGCTTGATGCTTTATGCTTGATGCTTGATGCATGATGCTTGATGCTTGATGCTTGATGCTTGATGCTTGATGCTTGATTCTTGATGCTTGATGCTTGATGCTTGATGCTTGATGCTTGATGTTTGATGCTTGATGCTTGATGCTTGATGCTTGATGCTTGATGCTTGATGCTTGATGCTTGATGCTTGATGCTTGATGCTTGATGCTTGATGCTTGATGCTTGATGCTTGATGCTTGATGCTTGATGCTTGATGCTTGATGCTTGATGCTTGATGCTTGATGCTTGATGCTTGATGCTTGATGCTTGATGCTTGATGCTAAGTCTTCGGACCAATTTTCTAACTTCATACAATTGGATCCTATATATGTATGCCCATTTTCTAAAATTTCCTCTAGATTAGATCCCTTCTTAAATTTAAGGAAATATAAATCATGGACATTTGCTAAAATCTTCTCTAGCCCTTTTCCTTCCCATTGCTTCAATAGTGCATCTTTAGTAATTGGGAAGGATACTCTGATTTTCCTTATATAGTTTCCCACAACTACATTTTCCCATTCCTATATACAGTTTTCCTCTACTTCAGTAGGCAATTTAAATTCAAATGGAGAATTCAGTACCTCCACTTTTATCTGTGTATTCCCCAAGTAGATTTTCTCTTTATAAGAATGATCTTCTGACTTTTTTGCATTGTTGTTCTTCCAGACTTCATTAGTTTTCCATGTCGAGTTTCTCCTGATAGTATATGATTTAGATTTGGGAGCCTTCATTAGTTCCTTCATTGTAGCAACTGACCATTGAACAATTTCTTCATATTCTTCTTTTTTCAACAGATTACAGTCTTGAAGATAGTGGGTGTTGAGTTGAATTTTAATTTGTTGTGCTTTCTCCTTATTGATGACAATTTCTCCCCTTTTGGCATGCATAAGGAACTATGTAATCTTATTCTTGAGCCCAAACAGATTAGCTCTTTCATTATTGCGTATTTTCCAAGCTCCTTCATTATCCCCTTGTTTTTCTTCATTATTTTCAATAGGAATTTTCTCAGTAGTAGTTGGAGCAAATTGCTTAATTGTTTTCGTATTCTGCTGTTCTTTGATAACTTCTTCAGAAATTCTTTCAAATTCTTTTACTGTTGCTTCCTTAATTCCTTCCAACACAAAATCCCTAACGTTTTTTTATTTATTACTTTTGTTCTTCCCCTTCCCCATAATGGCAGAGACAGAGTAATATAACAAATTAATTGTAGAAACCCTAAGAGATAATCAACAGTAACTGCAATCGAGTGCAAAATCTAACGGCGCTTACAAATGTACAAGAAACCCTAGACTAACAACACTTAATGAACGGCGCAAGACAATACCGAGATGCCCGTGTCGATCGTACCGTGCCGCCTGAGCCTATTGTGTCGACTATGCCGATCGTGTCGTGCCGCTTGTGCCGATGGCGCTTTCTTTGATTAATGGTGATTCCGATGTCGATTTGATGACTTACAGTGCATGACAATATCGTGTCGTCTGTGCCTTTCTTCCTGTGCCTATCGTGTCGTTGTACCAATCGTGCCATCTGTGTCGAACGTGTCGCTCGTGCCGATCGTGTCGCCAATGCCGATCGTGTCGCTCGTGTCGCTAGTGTCGATCGTGTTGCTACTGCCGATCGCGAATCAAATCTTCAGAGCTTTTATTATGTGCTAGGGTTTACAGTTTTAGACTCTTTTTTTTCATTTGTATAAACTAAGCTTTATTTGAAGCTATAATAGTTTTATCAGAAGATATACATAATTTTATCTGAAGACATAATTAATTAGTTTTATTTGACGTTTTGGTAAAAATATTTAAGTTTTCAAGCAATATCTTAGTAACATATGGAAGTTTATTTTATATAATTGAGTTTTCTAGCATTAGAAGTCGTGTTTCAGCATTAAACCAAACATTCTAAATGATTTTAACAAGTTTGTAGGGGCGGAGCCAGGATGAAAAATTACCTGGGGCTGACTCCAACTTGCATCTCAGATTTAACTTTCTATGTTCCGCATTTTTTTTAATAAAAAATTTCCACGATTATTAGAAGATGGAAACTCGCCATGCCCTCTCAATGCACACGCTTGCAAAGTGAGCCACCGGGTGCTTTCAATAGTTGTTGTAAGCCGTAATCTATTATTTTGTTTTTCATGTGAAGACTGTGCATTTAGTACTTTGTCAATATGACAAGGATATTCATTAGATTATCAAGATATTCAACTGTCCTATTATGTGGTGAAGTATTATATCCTATATGCATAACAAAAGAGCATCTATCCTCCACTACAACAAAAATGACTTTCGGCGACGCTTAAAAAGACTTCTGCCAACCTTTAAAAGCGTCGCCAAAAACATTACCCACACTTATTCTTGCGTCGCCAGAAGCAGGGTGGGCACAAGTTATTACCACGCTTATTTAAGCGTCGGTACAAGCGTTGCCGAAAGGCGAAAGTTTTAACGACGCTTATTTAAGCGTTGACAAAATTAAAAAACGTCGCTAAAAGTCTATTTTATTTTTAAACTATTTTTTTAAAATTTGTTTTTTCTCTATTTTCATTTTAGTTGTTATTTTTTTTTATCTCTACTATTATCACATTTGTCTTTCATCTCTCAAGTACCTAATGAACATAACCCCTAAACCCATATTCCAACACATTATAACCTTAAAAACAATTTAGAAACTAATGAACCCTCTCATATTTTATATACCAAAAACTTCTTTTTTTTTCTCCAATGTGGGATAAATGTCATATTAACACTTCAGATAATAATGAATTCTCTCATATTTTACTTTTAATTTAATTAAATTTAAATAATAATTAAATAAAAGACATATATTAATAATACTCTAAAAAGTTTAAAAATTATGTTATATAAAAAATATTAATTAAATTTTAATGTTAACAAAATTTTAAGTCAAATTTAATTTTAAAAAAATTAAAAAATTAAAATAAAATATTTACAAAGTTTAAAAATAAAACATAAAAATTATTAAAATTTAGAATATTTAAATTATAAAGGTTTTAACAAAGTTACAAAGTTGGTATATAAAAACAATAAAGGTGGTGGTATAGATATAAAGGTTGGCAAAAGTTTTTTCTTTTAATTTTTACCCACGCTTAATATGTGTTGGCATATAAGGGTCGCTGAAAGTATGTTTTGTTGTAGTGCTCATCATTAACTCGTTTTCAATATTTGAATCAATCTATTGTAAATGTAGGTTGTTGGGGTTGCTTATGTTAAAATGAGAAACATGGGAAACAAAAAGCAGCATCTTTCAAATGAGAGTATTCTAACCAAGTAAATTTCTTAAACTAATAACTTTGGAACCGTCGATTTTGATTTCCAAATTTGGTCGGCGGGGACTCATCCTTAATAGGTTGATATGACCCCATCTTGATATAAGCTCGTTTAATTTCATCCATTTGATTAAAAGAATATTTCCATATCGGAATACGTAATGTTGGATCAAGTTTAAGAGAACTTACATCAACATCAATTCTAGGAGATTTGTTAAGTTCTTGAGTAGGGATATCAAATTCTTTATTTTAACTTTTTATTAATATTAATTTATATTTTCTTATAAATTTTTGAAATAGTTTAAAATTAAGAAATATTATTTATATATTAATATAAAATAAAATATGTTAAAAGTGAGGTCAGGATTTGATCACCTGACCTCATATTCACATTTCAATAACATGGCCAAATGGGCTAAGACTCATATGTCAAACAAATGTCAAACAAATATATACAAACTTTTCCTTTAGCAATTTAATTTAGGTGGGGCTGGAGCCCACCCTAGCCCATGGGTGGCTCCGCCCCTGCAAGTTTGGTTATCCTATTTTCATTTTAAAACACTTCAGTAAGTTTCATTACAAATAAAACTAAGCTTTATCCGAGAGTATACATAGTTTTATCTGAAAGTATAATTAATTTTATCTGACATTTTGCTAAACATATTTTAGTGTTCATATTACATTCAATGCCATCTTCTTCAATTTTTACACCCTCTCTGTTGTTCAGAATGATGACTCTACTTCTAGAGTTGAAGAAGCTCAAAATGTTTCGGAAGAATTGAACTGGGCATTTAGATAAGCCAAGTGAAAAAAGTAAACCAAATTCAATGGCCATCACTACATCTTTTTATTTTTCAGATAATTGATGAATGAGGTTTTGAAGTCCCATTGTAGAGGTTCGGGTGTTGAAAATAGGAGTCGAAGCTTTCTCTGTAGACAACTTTATTTATTTTTTACAAGGATGCGCAATAAAATCTTCATGAGTTGTTATTGTTATTATTTCCATGTGTGTATGTTGGTGGATTGATGTGGATGATTTTCTTAATTTACTTCTTCTCAATCCTCATGTATTGTTTTAGACTCAAATATTAACACTATTTATAACGCCTCAAATAACAAACTATAAATGAAATTAATAAAACATTTTAAAAGTAGAATACATTAGGTCCATACATGCATACTACTAATTTTAATTTATATATATAATTACCCAATATATATATATTATTTTTTTCTTGCATCATTCTAGACTCCTCCACTGAACTTTGTAGCCAAAGCAGTGATAGTAAGCGTATCGGTTGATTAGAGGCCTTCCACATCTGCACTCAGTCACAGACATTCTGCAAATTCTGCACTCCATATGCTACAAAAACAAAATATTATATATGTTTGTTTATTATTTAGGCAGTTGACCTTTATAAAAAGAAAAAATAATTCTAGTTAACTTACATATCTGTCAGTATAAACACAACTACACCTACATAAGCTCTCCGAAGCTTTGTTTTTGTGAATCCTCAATGCCTGGGGATTAGTGATCCTTAAATATTCCAGATAATTTATTTCACAACTACATCTCTGACATTGAACAGTCTCATAATTCAAATTGATAAACATATCTCGGGAATTGCTGCAAAATTTATAAGGATTAAATATAATATTAAGCGAAGTTAAAAATAAACTAACAAATAAAAATTTCTTATTACCATGTCAAGCAACTCATAACATTTTGATCCATTCCTTCAAATATATATATATATATATATATATAAGGTACAAAAGATATTGATAAAAGGAAGAAATTTCTTACCTTACTTCTTCTTCTTCAATGCTTTTTTTTCACTGCTATTTTAAGAAATGGGCAAGCAAGTTTAGTTATATACCCTTATCTTAGGGCTCATTTGATTTTGGGGTTTTTTTTACCTCAACATTAAAGAACCTTATCTTGCGCATGTGACTAACAACATCAACATATGCAAAAATAGCTTCTTCTTCTTTTTTTATCTGGGATCACATGAGAACACATTTGTACTTGACAAATTATCAACAACCTTCTATTTAAATGGTAATGTCACATCTTAATTATCCCTCAATGATGTAATATTGATCACACACATTTACAACTTTTACATATTTATAAGTTTCAAATTACAAAATATAAATAAGAAGTTAAATAAAAGCATATGGCAAAATTAATTTATAAGTTAAAATTTATTTTAAAACCCTATAAGATACAAATATTTTAAATATTTAAAGAAAAATAAGAAACATGAGTTTAAACACTCAATAAATTTAATATTTAAATTTATTTTATTTGTAGAAAAATAAAATATAAACATCAAATACAACTTATCATTCATAAAAACTAAAGAAAAATTTCAGCAAAAAAGTAAAATAAAACTAAGTATACATTTAGATAAAACTATGTATATCTACGGACAAATCATAGTTTTGACCTATGATAAAATTTACCGTTTCTTTTTTTAAATAAAAAAAATTATAACATGATTTGTTAAAGTTAGATAAAACGATTGGTTTAATGTTAAAACACTTATTTTATTTGAAGAAAAATAAAATATAAACATCAATGACAACTTATCATTCATGGAAACTGAAAAAATTGCAACAAAAAGTGAAATAAAACAAATTATGCTTTCAGATAAAACTAAATATACCTATAAAACTATGTATAACTTTGGATAAAACATTGTTTTGAACTGGTTGGTGACTTATTGAACTTTTTTTTTTAAATAAAAATTTATAACATAAATTGTTACAGCTAGATAAAAAACGATTAATTTAATGTTGAAATACTTATTTTATTTGTAGAAGAATGAAAATAAACATCAAATACGACTTTTTATTCATTTTAAAACTGAAAATTTTCAATTAAAAGTAAAATAAAACTAATTATAGAATTCGTATCGTCTATTTTCTCTCTAATCTTGACGAAAATGGCTTCTTTCGTGCCAAAATCTCTTCAAGTGAGCTTCAAATCCGTGTCTACGTTACCCATTCCTGTAGTGATTCAGGTCCTTGAATCACTAAAGCGTTCCGGGTTGAAGGAGTTTCTTCGCCCTGACGATGCCTATCATGATCAGGCTATCCGTGAGTTCTTCGCACCTGCTGTGTTTCTATACAGCGAATGGGTGCAAGCAACTATTCTAGGAGAAGAAATTTGTTTCAATGAAGAACTCTTCCGGCAGTTTTTTGGTCTTCCATCGGAAGGAATCCATGTTTTTCCTCCCTCTTCGTTCAAAACCATGTCAGAGATGATGTTGGTTTTCACATATGTAATCCCTAATCTTTATTCTCTATCCGGTAAAAGTAGAGATTTGAAAGTCGAATTTCTTATTCTAAAAGATATCATCTCAAAATCTCTTCTTGCAAGAGATATCCCTCACTCAAATAGCTCCAAAATCTTCAACATAATGGTAGCCATCACCAAAGGTGAACCCATCAATTGGACAAGATTTCTGTTCGGTAATCTCGTTAATATGATCTGTTCTCAAAAGAGATATTTTGGATATGACGGTCCCCTCGGGTCCTTGTTATGCTGTCTTGCTGAAGTTCTAGGTCGGGATGCTTTTATTCATCCTTCCGTGTTAGATAGACAAAAGGTTTTCGACTATGTCCATAAAATGCATAGGATTCGGTTGAAGAAAAGAAATAGAGACGGGTCTTCCTCTTCTCGAACCTAGACTAAGAGCCTTCGCTTGGCCTCCTTCCTAGAAGAAAAATATGAGAAGAATAGGAAGATTAGTTTTCTTAGGAAGAAAAATGTCTTTCTGTTAATTGTAATGTTAGTTTAATGCCTTGTATTGAACTAATTTAATTAGTTGATTTTGAAGAGTACTGTGTTTAAACGGGTTCTTTATTATGTTATGTAATGAAATGTATGTGCATCATTGATTATATCTGTTTACCTTTGTAGGATGTTTAACATCATCATCAAAAAGGAAGAAATTGTTGGGTCAAATTATTTTGACTATATTTCAAAGTAGTTTGACCAATATTGTTTTGATGATGTGTTAAACCGTTTAACCGTTTCTGATGCAGGTGTGTCGAAAACAGGTTATATCGGACTAAGTCTTAATGAGGTGCATTAGACTTAGTTGGCATGAGTTGGTTATACAGGCTAGTCTAACAGTTGGTTAAACATGCCAGTCTAATAGTTAGTCTAATAATTGGTTAGACGGATCAGTCTAACAGTTGGTTAGACGGGCCAGTCCAACAGTTGGTTAGACGGGCCAGTCCAACAGTTGGTTAGACGGGCCAGTCTAACATATTATGTATTAGACGCGCTGGTCTAATATGTAGTTAGACGTGCAGGTCTAACAGAAAGTTAGATGTGAGGTCTAACTCCTTCAGATTAGTCTGAAGAGATGAGTTAGACGTGTAGGTCTAACAGAAAGTTAGACGTGAGGTCTAACTCCTTCAGATTAGTCTGAAGTGACTTGATATTATATGTAAGTCTAATTCAATTAGACCAGGCGGTCTAATGGATCATGCTAATAGACGTGGGCGTCTAATTTCATTAGACTTACCAGTCTAATGAAATGCGTCTAATGCCCTGCTTGAGCTTAGGCTTGAGATAGCATTTGTCTAACTACATTCGAATAGTTGTGCGCTACTCTTGCTCCACTTTTCTAGTGAAGATTAGTACGACAACCAGTTGAAACCAATGAAGCAATGCCACGTAAGCGAATATTCTTCCCACTACTTGTGTTTTGAAGGTACAGTCCTTGAAGAATATTTGGCGCACTCCCTAATTGGTACGGCCACGTTCCCTGTTCTCAGAGTTTGCTGGGTGCTATGGAGGCGTTCCAATGGAAGCTCGCGACGTGTTATTCCTAGAAGATTCGACCGTTAGTCCTTATTTCATTTCTTTCTTCTTTACTGTGTGTATTCAAGAGAGAGTTAGAATCAAAAGCATTGTATTAGCTGAGTGATTTTCTTCATCTTGTAAGTTAAACAGAATCTGTTCTGTTTAACAGTGAGATAATTCTTGCACTCTGTAATTTGATTAAAAGCTTAGTGAATCCTTCCGGTGGTTGGAAGAAGGGGTGACGTAGGAGGGTTTTACTCCGAACATCCATAAACAAACTTCTGTGTTGTTTCCTTTTGCCATTTTTTTCATCTTTGGTTCTTAAGCTTCAAACCCAAGCAAACGTTTCTGCCTTGAATCTGTTTCAAGTGTTTGCAAAGGTATGTGAAAAATAGAAAGAGATATTAATCCTTAACAGGATTTTTATCAAGTCATTTATTAGAAGTTATCATCAATAGTCAGACCCCCGTCTATATTGATAATACCGATCATATCACTACTTTCAAACATGCTAACAAACAACCTCATCAATATTGATTCATCTCGAACAAACGTGATTGCAGTTGTCGATGAAGAAGAACACCCTGATGGGTCATCTCATTTAATATAAAATCTTATTAATTGGTATTATGGATTGAGTTTGTTAGTTTTTTTTTAAATTAATAAAGAAAATAAACCATTATTATATTTCCTTAACTTTGTTTAGATTTTAAATCTTCCTAATAACTAATAATTAATTATTCAAAATTTCAAATTTCAAAGTATATTATAGTACGAAAAATTAACACTATTTATAACTCCTCAATTTAAAATAATTGGACGCTTCACAATATGGATTTTCCCTTTTTGTATTGATTTAAATATAAAAGCGTAAATGGAAAATATATTTTAAGTTAAGAAATTATTTTAAAATTAACATATAAAATTAGAACAATATGAATATTAAAAAACATAATAAGATAGACAACACTCATTCAATTATTTTTTCGTCTTTGTATTGTTTTCTATTTCTATGTTTTATAAATGTAATGAAATATATAAAATAAAAGAAATATTTCTTAGATGAGTTGAAAGTACTGCAAAACAAGTTGAATGCCACGGTTGTCCTCAAGCAATGGCTAAACATATGATGACGTAACAATTTGATATACTTTGCACCACTTCCATTCTAATTATTTATATATTAGACTTTTAATTAAACTATTCAAATGCGTGGTGAGATTCCTTACTGTGATGAGGTGGGCCCTTTATGGAGTCTGCTTTATCTTCTCCCCCTTCTAATGTGGTTGATAAATCAAAGTTGGTGTGTTCTCACTGTAAGAAACCGGGACATGATGTTTTTGACTGTTTTCATAAGTATGGGTTTCCGGAGTGGTTTCTTGAGCGACAACGTAAAGGAAGATGTGGTGATCCCAGGCATAGAGGCGCGACGGTTGGAGGTGCCTCAACTAGAGGTGCGCAGGCTGCTGTCGCGGTTTCGAGTTTCGTTGACGGCTTTGGCGCGGGTTCAGCTGGTGCACAGGGTTTGGTGGTGTAGCCCCCTTCATCCCAACATGATTCATTCCCTATTCCTGGTTTGACTCCTACTCAGTGGCAGAATCTCCTTCGCCTAGCTGGTAACGATGGTTCTTGCACTGATCGTTTGAGTGGTAAGTATCATTTATCTTGGATTATTAATTCAGGGGCTACCTTACATGCCACTGGGGTCCAAGACGGTATAGTTGATTGTTTTGTGGGGACGGAGTGTCACATTTCTCTATCCGATGGTAACATTGTTACTGCTCATATACGGGGTTCTGTGTACTTATCTCTTGATATTACTCTAAAAAATGTTTTATTTGTCTCATCTTTGACCTGTAACTTGATTTCTGTTACTTAGTTGTTTGATAATTATCATGGTGATATCTCATTCTCATCTGATTTATGTACTTTTCAGGACCGTAGTACTAGAAAGGTGATTAGAGCAGGTGAACGAAGGGGGGTTCACTACTACTAGTGCAGTGTTTCGGCATCACTTTTTGTCTGCTCCACTGAGAGTCTGGGGATTTGGCACAGTAGGATGGGGCATCCTTCAGACAGTGTGATGTAGCATTTACCTGGTGTTAGTGTTACTCGTTGTTCTCCTAGTGTTAGCCATTGTGATATCTGTCATCAGGCCAAACAGTCTAGGAATGTTTTTTATGACAGTGATTCATATGCTATGAGTATTTTTGATTTAGTACACTATGACCTTTGGGGTCCTTATGATGTTCCTTCCTCTAATTGAGCACATTATTTTCTTACTTTGGTTGATGATTTTAGTGGAGCTGTGTGGGTAGTTCTTTTATCTGTTAAAACTGAAGTTTTCATTGTCTTTATAAAGTTTATTGCTATGGTCAAAAGATAATTTGGAGTTGATATTAGACATGTAAGAACTGATAATGGAACAAAATTTAATTGTTTGAAATCTTTTTTTCTGAGGCAGGTGTATTATTTCAAACTTCTTGTGTGCATACTCCTCAACAAAATGGTATAGTAGAGAGTAAACATCGACATATCTTGAATGTTGTACGGGCTGTCATTTTCCAGAGATCTATTCCTATTCAGTATTGGGGGGAATGTGTTCTTACTACATGCTACTTGATAAATAGGACTCCTTCTCGTGTTTTGGCCTTTCCTACCCCTTATAAAGTGTTATATGGTACCACTCCCACTCTGTCTAACGTGCGTCTTTTTGGTTGTCTCTGTTATGCCTTTGATTTACACTCTCGTCGTGACAAGTTTTCTAGTCGTATGTGTGTGTTTTTGGGTTATCCCCTTGATAAAAAGGGGTGGAGGTTATTGAATTGGGAAACTAAGGAGGTTTTTGTGTCTCGTGATGTTGATTTCTATGAAAATGAGTTTCATTTTACCCCTGTGGATTGTACAGTCTCTGTTCCTCCTATTAGTGTTGTGGAGGAGGCACCAGACCAGGTTTCGGTAGGAGAGTTCATGGTGTCTGATGAGCCAGGGAGGGCTTTGGGCGAAGAGGCTGGTGCGTAGGATTCAGTGAAGGAGACTAATGCGCAGGGCTCTGCTGAGGATCCTAGTTCGCCGGTTGTGTAGTAGGCGAGCGAGTCTAGCGTTGAACAGCCGCAATCGAGCGTTAAGAAACCACAGTTGGGAAAAGGTATGAGGACTCGGACTCCTTCTTCATGGTTGACTAATTATATTACCCCCTTTGACATCATTCATCTGGCTCTGACCCTTACTCAGGTACTCGGTATCCTCTTGCACATCATTTGAGTTATGATTTATTCTTTGTGAGATATTGGAATTTTTTGGCTGCCATTTCTATAAGCGTTGAGCCTAAATCTTACAGACATGCCTCTCGTGATTCTAGATGGCGCGCAACCATGCAGAGTGAGATACGAGCCTTGAAGGACAATGGAACGTGGAGTTTGGAGGATTTACATTAAGGGAAGAAGGTATTGGGCAGTCGTTGGGTCTACAAGATCAAGCACAATTTTGATGGGTCAATTGAGCGCTTGAAGGTACGTTTGGTTGTCTTTGGCAACCATCAGCTTGAGGAGATTGACTACTCTAAGTCCTTTGCTCCAGTTTTCAAAATGAGTATTGTTCGGAACTTCCTTGCAGTTGTTGCTGTTTGGGGTTGGTACTTACACCAGATGGATGTGCATAATACCTTTCTCCATGGTGATCTGAAAGAGGAAGTATACATGCACCTACCACCAGGTTTTGAGTTTACTCATACCAACAAAGTGTGTCGCCTGCGTAAGTCTCTCTATGGACTAAAACAGGCGCCTCATTGTTGGTTTAGCAAACTGACAATTGCCTTGCTATCTTATGGTTTTATTTAGTCTCGTTCGGATCATTCTCTGTTTTCCTTTGTGAGCTGTGATGATGTCTTACATGTCTTGGTATATGTGGATGACATGATAGTATCAGGGAGTGATTTGGCGACACTAGAGGCCTTCAAGCAATATTTATCATCATGTTTTCATATGAAGGACTTGGGGGATCTGAAGTACTTTTTGGTGGTTGAGGTTGCCAGGAGTGCTGAGGGTATTTCTTTGTGTCAACGGAAATATGTTCTAGATATTATTTCCGAGTGTGGTTTTCTGGGTGCTAAGTCTGCTGGTTTTCCTATGGAGCAGAATCATAAGTTGGGGGAGTTAGTGAGTGCGCAGATGGAGGATCTGGAGAGCTATCGACGGTTGGTGAGGAGATTGATATATTTGTCTTTCACAAGACCTGATATAGCTTACTCTGTACATATATTATCTCAGTTTATGCATGACCCATTATAGGATCACTATCAGGCAGCATTACGGGTTGTGAGATATCTGAAGAATGCCCCATGACAAGGTATACTCTTGAGGAGTGATTGTGATCTTAAGTTATCTGGATGGTGCGATTCGGACTGGGCATCCTCTCCCAAGTCTCACAGATCAGTTACTGGATGGTTGTTGTTTCTTGGCTCTTCTCTCGTGTCCTGGAAGTCCAAGAAATAGCCAACTATGGCCTTATCTTCCGCTGAGGCTGAGTATCGATCTTTAGCAGCTTTGATTTGTGAGTTAAAGTGGCTACAAGGGGTCATGGTGTTCCTTGAAGTACCTCAATCGGGTATGCATGTGTACTCAGACAACCAATCAGCTCTTCATATGGCTCGGAATCCAGTGTTTCATGAGCGTAGAAAGCACATTTAAGTGAATCTATATTTCTTATGGGATCATATCCAGGATAGGACTATTGTTTGCTTCTCATGTTCCCACGACTTCTCAATTGACTGATATTCTCACTAAGCCTCTTGGGAAACAATTATTCGACCATTTTAGATCAAAGTTGGGCATCTGTGATTTGCATGCTCCAACTTGAGGAGGGATGTTAGACTATGTTACATTAGCTGATATTTTATTATTATATATGATTAAATGGGCCGGAGATATGGCCCATTAGGTTATAGAATGTTAATGTATACATATATTTAACACAAACCCTATTTAGGGTTAAAAATGTAATTACATTTGACACAATCCAAAGAGAAAAGCAGTAAAGAAAAGCTGCAGAGGGGATATAGGACAAAGGAGAACGAAGATTCTCTTAAGTGGTGTAGAAAAGGAGTGGGAGACATGAGCTCACTAGTTCACACAAAAAGAGAGCTTCTTACACAAGTAGTTACAACCAACCGTCGCGGTGAAACTTCAACCAAACCTGCAGAAGATTCTCCTGAGATTAATTTCCTGATTTTTAATTGATTCCTATGAGCTTCTAAAAATATTTTTAACTATCATGTCAAGTTTCGGGGATTCTGAGAATCATTTTTGAAAATAACTTGTTTTAAACTGTTTTATTCGTAGTTTTTCTCAACTCCAAAAATTTCAAAAGGAAAACACTCACAACTTTGAATTAATTTATTCTCTCTTCTTCTTCTCAAAGGAATAAATTTATAATCTTTGATCTCTATCCTCATCCTATTTGTTTACACTCATTTGTTCTCCCTCGGGAATCATAATCCCTTTCTTCTTTAGGAATTGTGCTCCATGCCTTTCATTGCTTTATCCTCGTCAAATATCTCGTGAATAGGATTAGCCCCACTGCAAAACTGGTTAATATTTCTCACACAAGTAAAAGAGTTCTGAACTCATAACAAAAACGTAACAATCCTTCAAACATCAATTGACCAATTAGTTAGGAGTAGAGACTGTCTGTAAAGACAGGCGTATAGGACATAGTGCCGTAGGCCATTTCTTAATACATAACCAAACACCGAACTTATAAAACGAATCTATGATTTTCTTTTCTTTAGTTTCTTTGGAAAAAAAACTAAAGTAGCGACTTTCAAGTCAATTAAATCGATAAATCCGCGAGTGTATCGATTTAAAATTTGTACGGGCCAATTCATAAGACTTGTGCTAAAGAACTCTATTTTCGGTTCCTCATCACTTTCAACATTTTTACGGGATACAGAGAAAGGTAAGTCAATGGGTTCTTTAACATAGCTTTCCTTAACATACCGAAAAACGTTTTCTCTTAAAAACACAGTACACGGGTCGAACCTATAATGATGGGTCACAAACCTAAAATGGTTCAGTGGATCAAAAGTTATGACCAAATGAATATAGCCTATTTCTGATTAGCTTTTGGGCTTGCAACATAAACATGCATCACCTTGGGTTTGTTGGTTGCAACCCTTAAACAAAATTTGGGAGGTTAGTACCGGTTCAATTAAAAGGTATGGATGTTTTCTTGCACCAAAAGCTGAAATCATCTATTTTCATCAACTACAACCTCAGAAATAAAATTATTGCTGAAATGTGGTCGGTTTGGATTCTAACTGAGCGGCTTCCACTGTTTTTAAATGTTGTTGAGTTTTTAAATTTTAATTGTTGATCCGTTTTCATAGGGAGATAGTCCAACTTACCAAATCAACTAGAACCAGCTAATTTTGGGCTGTCAGCCTCGAAGGTTGGTCTCCTAATTCCATTAAGAATTGAGGTTTTTACATCCATACGAAGTTGGTGCAACGTTCTACCCATATTCCAGATTTTTCAAACCTAAACAAGAACACTTTGAACACTTGAAGAATTTGGTGGCCCTCCGTAGTGGTTCCATCCGCTGGTCCGATGGATGACGTGGCATGTGGTGGTAAACCTGTTTTTGGTGCCAAAATTTGAAATTTAATTCTTTTACTTTGAGCGTTTTTCTTGAAAAATAAAAAAACGATATTATAGTCAATTTTTATTATTTCTAATGCTCTGGATATCATGAACGTGTTATTTTGTTTTTATACCTTTCGCGTTTACAAAAAAAGTCGCATTTAATTTTAAAGAATAACTTTTAGGAGATCTTTTCGTTGAAAATGTCCAATAACAATATTATACTTATTTTATATAATTATTCGAGCCGATCCTCATGAAGGTTTCGTTTGTCCGAATTTTGAATATATTTTAAAATTGATGTTTGAATCAACCTGAAATAAACTCTAAAGCTGATTTGTGGATTAATTTTATTATTTAAAATAATCTAGTATAGTATTCGTGAATGAACATTTTAGTAGACAAAATATATTTATTTTAATTATTTTAGGTTCTTGTACACGTATTAATTCTTGTATAATCTATATAATTATATATATATAACTGCACACAAATCTTCATCCTCAAGAACAAAACCTGGACAATTATAAAACAGCTCAAATACTAATTGGAATAATGCTTCCAATACTTCCTATTCAATCAAAATATTTTTTTAATTATCTATATTTTGAAATCAAATATGTTTAATCTAAGATAATAAATGTCTTTAACCCTATATCTGTAGATAATTGTTGATATTCACATATTTTATTATCATAAATCTAAAACATAATCTTTTTTAATTTTATTTTTTGAGATTTTAGCAATAATAATAATAATAATACATGGGTAAAACCAACTTGATCCACTATATGTTAGTCTTGTGTAAGTGAATAAGACCATCTTTCTTATATCATATATCAATGTTATACTATAATATAAAATAAAATAAAACAAAACAAAATAATTAAAGAGTTAATCAAAATATTATTGTGGATAAGGGTAGTCTGTTTTAAAATAAGTTAGCATGATTTTCAAAACATAATAACTATTGGTTGTTGCTAATATGTTGTTGGGCGATCATATGTAGACGGTCCTTCATAATGTCCATGGTAGAGTATTGTGGGAGGGATAGTTTGTAGAAACATGTATTACATGAAGGGATATGGTCTTCACTTTGGAGAAGTCCAGAAAAACATGAGGTGCCTTTTTTGTTCCAAAGTCATTTCTTGCACCACCTTAAAAAACATATTTAAGGTACATGTTACATTATTACATAAAATAAATATATTATTATTAAAGAATACGATTATAAAACATTCACATACCTTCCAAAACCAAATTATTTGAGCATCGGTTTCTTTGTAAAATAAATACTCCGTACTCTCCTTCCAATTTTCAACCGAAATAACATTTGCAAAATCACCTAACAACTTCTTGTCAAGATTCTCTAATTCTAAACTGAAATATATTTGTCGATACTCAGGATTAACCAATGTATCTGCAAAACCATTAGAAAATTGTGCCACCTGTTGGGAAATTGATGAGACAAAAACATGTTGCACTAGAAGATCTACATATTCTCTCCTATTTCTACTATTTAAAGTCACGTCTTTTCCTTCTGGACAAAGCTCAACCACAACTTTTCTTTTGGATCCAAATTCATCTTCTTCGTCAAATTCGCGCACAAATGTTAGCCCCAATATATCAGAATCTACTTCGTCGGCATCCATCTCAATAATTATTTTGCAACTATTGTATAACTGTGGATCAGCATCTTTAATATCCTCCAACAAAATACGTTTTCGCGCTAGCTGATTGAAAAAAAACGCGATCAAATGTGATTCCTACTTGTACTTGATATTGTAACACAAAGCCAATAACCCTTCCAATAAATTTATAATACTCTAGGCGGGATGAATTAGACTTCACTTTAGAAACTGTAAAATGAAGATAATATATAGATTGAATTGCATACCAAATTAATATTATATATATATAAACAAACATACATATGCATACCAGGATTTGGATAAAATCTTATGGAATCATAAGGGCATGCCACAAATAAGTCATTTGATGTTGGATTGAAAATTTCTTGGCATACCAAGACGAACCATTCTCGAAGACCCCTGCCTTTAGGATTTGAAAACTCCATAAACAAACTATCTTTCAACTTTTCAGAGTTTCCAACAGAAATGAACTTGTAAGATTCGTCCAATAACAAAGACCTTACGATGAGATTTGGGTCGTACTTATGTCCTAATTTGGAAAAACCATGTCAAGGTGAAATGGCTCCTAGACTCAAAATCTATTACATCCTTGTAGTCGTCATAAATCTATGATGTTATGTCCTTGTTATCACATACCATTAGTAACTTGTTGAGTACAACCTTTCTGTACTTCAATTTTTTGTATAAAATTTCACAAGTTCCAACATAAAGTTTTGATATTCTTAAATTCATCAGAGCATTAAGATATAGTAGAACGAGATCAAAATCACCAAATTCTTCTACTGGCCTGATTGACAAGAATTCCTCTACTTTTTGGAGATATGAATCAAATTTCTCAAGTAAGTCAATATAGACATCATAAATCAACATGAGCTCCTTAGAATGACATTTAAGCTTATCATCGAGTTCAATTTCGTCCAAAGACAAGGATATCAACTGTCCTAGACCCAACTGTCGCGTTATCACATTTTGCAATGGATGCCAAAAAACAATAATTGAAGCAATATGATATTGCACATAAGAACTAGTTCGAGGTGGGATAGTGTCGGATGATATACTTTTGGATAATAGAGCGTCGCTATCTTAAAATAATGGGAGAATGTCATCAAAATAAATCGCACACTTATTCTCAATCCAAGGGTACTTATTATTATTATTATCCTCTTTAATTTCCTCCTCCTCCCAAGTAATTGGGACATGTTTCAGTTTATAGGGAAGACCACCTCTACATAACCTACTTATAAGACTATCTACTTTACCAAGTAATTTGAAAAATTCCAACAATATGATTGTATAAATGACGTGTGGCTTAAAATTACAAATTTTAACGATTTCCAAAATGAAATGACGGGTATGGTTCTTGTTGCCTGGTCTAGGAGATAATAAGAGAATTACTAGAGCTCTATGGGCATCTAAGGACAAAAATATTTTTTAAGGTATTCAATAGCCGCAAATGTACCTTCATTATAGAATGTTTTTAAGACATACAGTTTTAATTTGTTTAATCGTTTTGATTTTGTTAAATTATAATTTCATATTATTGTAATATTATATAAATTATAATTTACTTTTTAAAATAAATTCTATATAAATTACAATTAAAAATAAAAAAATAATTATGTATATTAATTATTAAATATGTCTAATATTTTAAAAAATATATATAAATTATAAATATATAATTAACTTACTAATAAATCGGTAAAAAAATAGTTCAACCGAAACCAAAGTGTTTAACCGGAACCACTTAGTTAATAAAAACATTACTAAAGCTCTAGGTTCATCTGAGGAAGAACATACTTTAATGATTTCAATAGCCTCGGATGCACCTTCTTTATCGACCATCAATGTCAATAACTTGCTTAACTTGGACTTGATCAACTCTGAAGGAATGTTTATGTTGCCTTAGTACAGCTCGATGATCCTCAACTCATAAGCCACTTTCCAGGCCTCATTCCGATATTGTTGGATGGTTGAAGCACTTAATTATTTTGTATCAAACATTCAGATAACGATTATTCTCATTGTAGTCGGTTCCCCTGATATATCAGACGTTGCTCGGGTAATGGATCTTGGTTAATGTCTCGATACAATCGTGAACCGATTTCACTAAATTAAATTCAATGAGTTTTGAACGGATACGCATGCTAGTTCTCCTTAATTAAAAATATAAACAAATTCTCGACTTCCCAACTAGAACTAAGGTACTACTTTCAAACATGCGAACAAACAACCTCATCAATATCGATTCATCTCCAACAAACGTGATTACAGTTGTCGATGAGGAAGAACACCCTGATAGGTCATCTCATTGAAGTAAAGAATATTTTCTGAGAAAACAAAGAAAAAAAATTAATTATAATTTTTTACATATAAAATCTTATTAATTTGTATTATGGATTGAGTTTGTTGTTTTTTTTTAAATAAAAAAGAAAATAAATCATTATTATATTTCCTTAACTTTGTTTAGATTTTAAATCTTCTTAATAACTAATAATTAATTATTCAAAATTTCAAATTTCAAAATATATTATAATACGAAAAATTAACACTATTTATAACTCCTCAAATTAAAATAATTGGACGCTTCACAATATGGACTTTCCCTTTTTGTATTGATTTAAATATAAAAGCATAAATGGAAAATATATTTTAAGTTGAGAAATTATTTTAAAATTAACATATAAAATTAGAACAATATAAATATTAAAAATAATAATAAGATAGACAATACTCATTAAATTATTTTTTTCGTCTTTGTATTGTTTTTTATTTCTATTTTTTTAAAATGTAATGAAATATATAAAATAAAAAAAATATTTCTTAGATGAGTTGAAAGTACTGCCAAACAAGTTGAATGCCACCGTTGTCCTCTCTAGCAATGGCTAAACATATGATGACGTAACAATTTGATATACTTTGCACCACTTCCATTCTAATTATTTATATATTAGACTTTTAATTAAACTATTCAAAATGACTATATTTTCGGAATTTGATAGTTATTTTTTAAATTTTAGATAGACAGAGATGTATTAGATTTGATATTTAAATTAAAAAACTATATTTTATATATATTTTTTCAATATTTATAACTTTCTCATATTTTCGTATTTATTTGGTTATCCTTTGTATGATTATTTATGGCATTATTCACTAAGAATAATTTAAATTTATATTCGAATGGTTATGTAGAGATTTTTTCGACATAATTTTATTTGTTCATTTGTTCAACTTCAAGTTGATCCTACTCAAATGGTTTTATTTTATTTTAGTAGTTATTTTTTTATATGTAATTTTGAATTGAATTAGATCATGAGAATTAATTGTTTTTTATAAATATAAAATAAATTCATTAATAATTTTAATAGCTTGTTTGATTTTAGATTTATAAAGATATTTATATCACATAAATATCACTCTAATCATTAAATTATTTTATTTATCAATTACAATATTAAATACCTTTATTTATTTCTGTTAAATTTTAAATATAAAGTAATATTTTAATAATTCTTGTTATAAAAATTCAATTTTTTTTTATCAATTTCTTTATTATAAAAATATCATACAAAAGTCTCATTGACCCAAGTTCATAAAGTAAAATAAAACTAATTATGTTTTCATATAAAACTAAGTATATACATTTAGATAAAACTATGTATATATTAAAAAAAATCATAATTTTTACATGTAATAAAATTTACAACTATGTTTTTTAAAAAATAAATTATAACAGAAGCTGTTAAAGTTATACAAAACGGCTGATTTAATGTTAAAATACTTATTTTATTTATAAAATAAATGAAATATAAACATTAAATACAAATTTTCATTCATGAAAACATAAAACTTACAGAAAAATTGAATTAAAACTAATTATACTTTCGAATAAATTATGTATACATTCGCATAAAACATAATTTTGCACTGTTTGACGACTTACTGAACGTTTTTAAAAATAAAAGTTTATAACAGAAGTTGTTAAAGTCAGATAAAACGATTGGTTTAATGATGAAATACTTATTTTATTTGTAAAAATATGAAATATAAACCTCAAATACGAATTTTTATTTATTAAAACTAAAAAAATTCAGCATAAAAGTGAAATAATTAAAACTAATTATGTTTTCAAATAAAATTAAGTATACATTCGGATAAATCATAGTTTTGAACTGTTTGACTACTTACCGAATGTTTTTAAAAATAAAAGATCATAACATAAGTTGTTAAAGTCATATAAAACGATTGGTTTAATATTGAAATACTTATTTTAGTTGTACCCTACAAATGAAATCAAATAAATAAGAGAAATTGTAAAAAAAAACATTAAAAGTTATATATGAAAGTCTGAACTAATTTTTATCTGAAGGTATAATTAGTTGTATCTGACATTTTGTTAAAAATATATCAGTTTTCAAGCAATATTTTAGTAACATACGAAAGTTTGTTTTATATAATTGAGTTTTCTAGCATTAGAAGTCTTGTTTCAACATCAAACCAAACATTCTAAATGATTTTAACAACTTTTGTTATCCTATATTTATTTTAAAACACTTTAGTAAGTTAACATTATAGGTATAAACTAAGTTTTTTTTGGGGAAAACGGTTAAAACTATTTCATTAAAATCTCAAAAGTGGGAGGGTCAAAAATCAAAGCTAGACAAACCCTAGCTATGATTAAAAGATGACAATCAAACGACCCTAAAACCTGATTAGTAGCCATCAAACATACGAAAAACAGAGATTACAAACAAAGATTACAAATTGTATCAAATCCTAATTATCCCAATCAGAATTTCTATTTCCATACCAACCTGATGTTTCAACAGGTTGTCTTCCTCTTCCCCTTGTCCTTCCTCTTCCCCATCCACTTACAATGAAAAGGGGATGAACTGAAGATGATGATGAATACTTCCTATTTTCATATTGATTTTTCCTTTTATATGAACCCGTTCTGATTTGATAAAAAGAATTATTTTTCAGGATTTCTGAGCTCTTCACCTTGTTGTTCTCAACTTGAATTTCGTGATCATTGTCTCTATATTCTTCAGCTTCAGCTTCAGAATCCTCAGCAACTTTGGATTCTTCTATATCAACCTTAGAATTCTCTTCTTCCTCTTGATCTGTCTGAGTATCTTCCTCTCTATTTTCATCAACAACTACTTCAACTTGATTTGATTGAGAATCCTCAACTATCTCTTCAACATGATTAGGTTGAGGTTTCACCTTCTTTATCGTACTACTTTCATCTTGTACATTATTTTCTTTATCTTCCGTTTCCTGATCTTTAACCCCATTTTTCTCTTTGAAAATAGGCACATTTGTATCGTTTTCCTACATCTTTACTTTCTGACCATTATGAATTTTATGATCTTCTTCCTTAGCCAAATCACATTTTGGGCTTGCATGTTGGAAAGAATTGCAAAAAGAGCATCTGTCTGGCATCCACTCATAAGTGATTTCCATGACAGTAGGTTTTCCTTTTCTGTCTACTACTGTCATACTTTTCGGCAGTGTGCTTCTAGGATGCACCTCAATGCTAATTCTAGCAAATGTTAGGTGCTCTCCTCCTTCAGTAATTGGATCCGTGTATAATGGTCTACCCAATAAACCTGCAAAATGACTAAGGGCTTCAGAATTGTACATATGTGCAAGTATATTAGAAGCTTGAACCATATCTGTGCAGTTTCTATTGGCTTACTCAATAGGTTCAAGTCTTCAAACAATTTTTCTAAATTCATACAATTGGATCCTATATATGTATGCCCATTTTCTAGAATTTCCTCTAGATTAGATCCCTTCTTAAATTTAAGGAAATATAAATCATGGACATTTGCTGAAATCTGCTCTAGCATTTTTCCTTCCAATTGCTTCCATAGTGCATCTTTAGTAATTGGGAAGGATACTCTGTTTTTCCCTATGTAGTTTCCCACAACTACATTTTCCCATTCCTTTATACAGTTTTCCTCTAATTCAGTAGGCAATTTAAATTCAAATGGAGAATTCAGTACCTCCACTTTTGTTTGTGTATTACCCAAGTAGATTTTCCCTTTATAAGAATGATCTTCGGACTTTTTTGCATTGTTGTTCTTCCAAACTTCATTAGTTTTTCATGTCGAGTTGCTCCTGATAGTATATGACTTAGATTTGGGAGCCTTCATTAGTTCCTTCATTGTAGCAATTGACCATTAAACAATTTATTCATATTCTTCTTTTTTCAACAGATTCTAGTCTTGAAGATAGTGGGTGTGGAGTTGAATTGTAATTTGTTATACTTTCTCCTTATTGATGACAATTTCTCCCCTTTTGGCATGCATAAGGAACTATGTAATCTGATTCTTGAGCCCAAACAGATTAGTTCTTTCATTATTGTATATCTTCCAAGCTCCTTCATTATCCCTTGTTTTCCTGCATTATTTTCAATAGGAATTTTCCCAGTAGTAGTTAGAGCAGATTGCTTAATTGTGTTGGTATCCTACTATTCTTTGATAATTTCTTTAGAAATTCTTTCAAATTTTTTGACTGTTGCTTCCTTAATTCCTTCCAGCACAAAATACCTAACTTTTTTTGATTTATTACTTTTATTCTTCCCCTTCCCCATAATGGCAGAGACAGAGTAATAAAACAAATTAATTGCAGAAACCCTAAGAGATGATCAAAAGTAACTGCAATCGAGGGAAAAATCTAACGGCGCTTACAAATGTACAAGAAACCCTAGACTAGCAACACTTAATGAACAACACAAGACAATACCGAGATGCCCGTGTCGATCGTCCCGTGCCGATGGCGCTTCCTTTGATTAATGGTGATTCCGATGTCGATTTGTTGACTTACGGTGCAAGACAATATCGTGTCGTCTGTGCCTTTCTTCCTGTGCCTATCGTGCTGTTGTACCAATCGTGCCACCTGTGCCGATCGTATCGCTCGTGCCGCTTGTGCCGATCGTATCGCTCGTAACGATCGTGTCGCCAGTGCCGATCGCGAATCAAATCTCTAGATCTTTTATTATGTGCTAGGGTTTACAGATTTAGACTCTTTTTTCATTTGTATAAACTAAGCTTTATTTAAAGCTATAATAGTTTTATCAGAAGATATACATAGTTTTAATTGAAGATATAATTAATTAGTTTTATTTGACGTTTTGGTAAAAATATTTAAGTTTTCAAGCAATATCTTAGTAACATACGGAAGTTTAGTTTATATAATTGAGTTTTCTAGCATTAGATGTCGTGTTTCAGCATTAAACCAAACATTCTAAATGATTTTAACAAGTTTGGTTATCCTATTTTCATTTTAAAACACTTCAGTAACTTTCATTAGAAATCAAACTAAGTTTTATCTGAGAGTATACATAGTTTTATCTGAAAGTATAATTAATTTTATCTGACATTTTGTTAAACATATTTCAGTGTTCATATTACATTGAATACCCTTCTTCAATTTTTACACCCTCTCTGTTGTTCAGGATGATGACTCTACTTCTAGAGTGGAAGAGGCTCAAAATGTTTCGGGAGAATTGAACTAGGCATTTAGATAAGCCAAGTGAAAGAAGTAAACCAAATTCAATGGCCATCACTGCATCTTTTTATTTTTCAGATAATTGTTGAATGAGGTTTTGAAGTCCCATTGTAGAGGTTCAGGTGTTGAAAATAGGAGTCGAAGCTTTCTCTGTAGACAACTTTATTTATTTTTTACAAGGATGCGCAATAAAATCTTCATGAGTTGTTGTTGTTATTATTTCTATGTGTGTATGTTGTTGGATTGATGTGGAGGATTTACTTAATTTACTTCTTCTCAATCCTCATGTATTGTTTTAGACTCAAATATTAACACTATTTATAACGCCTCAAATAACAAACTATAAATGAAATTAATAAAATATTTTAAAAGTAGAAGACATATATATATATATATAATTACGAAGAATATTCGGAGAGAAAAGTTAACCCGCAGTCATTAGGTCCATACATGCATACTACTAATTTTAATTTATATATATAATTACCCAGTATATATATATATATATTATTTTTTCTTGAATCATTCTAGACTCCTCCACTGAACCTTGCAGCCAAAGCAGTGATTGTAAGCGTATCGATTGATTAGAGGTCTTCCACATCTGCACTCAGTCACAGAAATTCTGCAAATTCTGCACTCCATATCCTACAAAAACAAAAAATTATATATGTTGTATATTATTTAGGAAGTTGACCTTTAAAAAAAATAAAATAAAATTCTAGTTAACTTACATATCTACCTGTATAAACACAACTGCACCTACATAAGGTCCCCGAAGGTTAATGTGAATCTTCAATGCCTAGGAATTAGTGATTCTTAAATATTCCAGATAATTTATTTCACAACTGCATCTCTAGCATTGAACAGTCTCATAATTCAAATTGATAAACATATCTCGGGAATTAATGCAAAATTTATAAGGATTAATTATAATATTAAGACAAGTTACAAATAAACTAATAAATAAACAATTCTTATTACCATGTCAAGCAGCTCATAACATTTGGATCCATTCCTTCAAAATAAATATATATATATTTCTTACATTACTTCTTCTTCATAAGGAACAAAAGATATTGATAAAAGGAATAAATTTCTTACATTACTTCTTCTTCTTCATTGCTTTTTTTTAACTGTTTTTTTAAGAAATGGGCAAGCAAGTTTAGTTATATACCCTTATCTTAGGGCTCATTTGATTTTTTTTTTACCTCAACATTAAAGAACCTTATCTTGAGCATGTGACTAACAACATCAACATATGCAAAAATAGCTTCTTTTTTCTTTTTTTCCTTTTTTTATCTGGGATCACATGAGAACACATTTGTACTTGTCAAATTATCAACAACCTTCTATTTAAATGCCAATGTCACATCTTAATTATCCCTCAATGATGTAATATTGATCACACACATTTACAGCTTTTACATATTTATAAGTTTCAAATTACAAAATATAAATAAAAAGTTAAATAAAAGCACATATGGCAAAATTAATTTATAAGTTAAAATTTATTTTAAAACCCTATAAGATACAAATATTATAAATATTTTAAAATAAATAAGAAAGATGAGTTTAAACACTCAATAAATTTAATATTTAAATTTATTTTATTTGTAGAAAAAAAATATAAACATCAAATACAACTTATCATTCATAAAACTGAAGAAAAATTTCAGCAAAAAAGTAAAATAAAACTAAGTATACATTTAGATAAAACTATGTATATCTATGGACAAATCATAGTTTTGACCTGTGATAAAATTTACCGTTTCTTTTTTTAAATAAAAAAAATTATAACATAATTTGTTAAAGTTAGATAAAACGATTGGTTTAATGTTAAAACACTTATTTTATTAGAAGAAAAATAAAATATAAACATCAATGACAACTTATCATTCATGGAAACTGAAAAAATTTCAACAAAAAGTGAAATAAAACAAATTATGCTTTCAGATAAAACTAAATATACCTATAAAACTATATATAACTTCGAATAAAACATTGTTTTGAACTGGTTGGTGACTTCTTGAACTTTTTTTTTTAAATAAAAATTTATAACATAAATTGTTAAAGCTAGATAAAAAACGATTAATTTAATGTTGAAATACTTATTTTATTTGTAGAAGAATGAAAATAAACATCAAATACGACTTTTTATTCATTTTAAAACTGAAAATTTTCAATAAAAAGTGAAATAAAACTAATTATGTTTTTAGATAAAACTAAGTATACCTACAAATAAAACTAAGTATATATATTCGGATAAAATATTGTTTTGACCGGTAATAAAATTTACTGCATTGTTTTAAGAATAAAAGATTATAACCTAAGTTGTTAAAATCATATACAACGAGTGGTTTAATGTTAACATACTTATTTTATTTGTAGAAAAATAAAATATAAACATCAATTAAAACTTATCATTCATGAAAACTGAAATTTTTTTAGCAAAGAGTGAAATAAAACAAATTATGATTTCAGATAAAACTAAATTTACCTTCAGATAAAATATTGTTTTGAACTATTTGTTGACTTACTGAACTTTTTTTTAAATAAAAAGTTGTAAAAGAAACTGTTATAAAACGATTGATTTAATTTTGAAATACTTATTTTATTTGCATAGAAATGAAATATAAACATTAAATACAACTTTTCATTCATGAAAACTAAAATAAAATTACAGCAAAAGTGAAATAAAACTAATTATGATTTTAAATAAAACTAAGTATACATTAAGATAAAACAACGTACGCATTCGCATAAAGCATTGTTTTAACAACATAGTGAACGTTTATAAAAAAAATAGTTTATAACAGAAGTTGCTAAAGTCAAATAAAACGATTGGTTTAATGTTGAAGTACTTATTTTATTTGTAGAAAAAATGAAATATAAAACTTCGAACTGAAAAATAATCTGCAAAAAGTGAAATAAAACTAAATATACATTTAGACAAAACTATGTATACATTTTGATAAAGCATAGTTTTGAATTGTTTGACGACTTAATGAACGTTTTTAAAAATAAAAATTTATAACATAAGTAGTTAAAGTCAGATAAAACAATTAATTTAAGGTTAGAAATACTTATTTTATTTGTAGAAAAATAAAATATAAACATTAAATACGACTATTTTTAATGAAAATTGAAAAAAAATCATAAAAAGTGAAATAAAACTAAGTATACCTTTAGATAAAACTATTTATATCTTCGGATAAATCATAATTTTGACTTGTAATGAGATTTACTACTTTGTTTTAAAAATAAATAATTATAACCCAAGTTATTAAAGTCATATAAAATGATTGATTTAATGTTGAAATATATATTTTTTTAGAAAAATAAAATATAAATATAAAATATAACTTATCATTCATAAAATTTTAAGAAAACATTCTATAAAAAGTGAAATAAAACTAATTTTTTTTTCGAATAAAACTAAGTATACATTCGGATAAAACATTTTTGATCTGTAATAAAATTTACATCTTTGTTTTAAAAATAAAAAATTATAACATAAGTTGTTAAAATTAGATAAAACGAATGGTTTAATGTTAAAATACTTATTTTATTTGTAGAAAAATAAAATATAAACATTAATTACAACTTATCATTCATTAAAACTGAAATTTTTTTAGAAAAATGTGAAATAAAACAAATTATGCTTTCAGATAAAACTAAGTATACATCCCTTCGGATAAAGCATTGTTTTGAACGGTTTGGTTTGGTGACTTACTGAATTTTTTAAAAATAAAAATTTATAAACGAAATTTTTAAAGTCAGATAAAAGATTGATTTAATGTTGAAATACTTATTTTATTTGTAAAAAAATGAAATATAAACATTAAATATAACCATTCATTCATCAAATCTAAAAAACAATAAGATAGACAACACTTATTAAATTTTTTTATTCGTCTTTGTATTGTTTTTCTATTTAATGAAATATATAAAATAAAATAAATATTTCTTAAATTTGAAGTTGCCAAACAAGTTGAACGCTAAATTGTCCTCAAACAAGGGCTAAACATATGATGACGTAACAATTTGATATATTTTGCATCAATTCAATTCTAATCATTTACATATCTAGACTTTTAATTAAAGTATTTAAAAGTGACCAAATTTTCGGAATTTGACAGTTATTTTTTAAATTTTAGACAACATTGTTTATCAATTATTCAATAAGAATAATTTAAATTTACATTCAAACTACTATTTGGTATAGATTTGATGTACTCTTGATTTGTTTAACTTATCCTAATCAAATGGTTTTATTTTATTAATATTATTATTTTGTAGATAATTTTTTATATGTAATTTTGAATTGAATTAGATAAGAATTAATTGTTTTTAAAAAATAAAATAAGGTAATCAATATTTCTAATAGCTTGTTTGATTTTGATTTTAGATTTATAAAAATATTTATATTACATAAATATCATTTTAATCATTAAATTATTTAATTTCTCAATTAAAATATTGAATAATTTAATTTATTTCTATTAAATTTTAAATAAAAAGTAATATTTTAATAATTCATCTTATAAAAATTCAAATTTTGTTTTATAAAAAAATCATACCAAAGTCTCATTGACCCAAGTTCAAACAAACTCTAAAATATATATATATATATATATATATATATATATATATAATTAGGTCCACTTAATATAAATATATTTGATGAATTGAAGGACATTCGTGGACTTATACAACTTGCCTAGTTCCATAATTATCCACGTCTCTCTTTTGTAAACTTTTTAACGTAGCAAAACTTATAAATAGCCCCAATTATTTTAAACGTATATTATTTTATATTATTTCGAAATAATGTTGTTTGATGTAGATTATAATTAATATATTTAGGTTTAGAGATATTAGATGTTATATATAATTAATAAATAAACATTATTTGAATATATATATATATATATGATAATACAATTATCTTTCTCATTTGAATTATCTTCTCATTCTTGATTCTTGATCATTTGAATTTAGCGTGCCTATAAAATTATTACTCTTTTTCTTCTTTTATGGCCCATACATGCATATTTTAGGTCGATTCAAATTTCACTTTTCATAAATACTCAGAATTTGGGCCCACAGACACCTCCATGAGGACCGTCTCGGAAAATCGTATTAAACGGTTATAATATTGATGTTAGACATTTTCGACAAAAATGTCTTCCAATGAGAAACTAACACGTTCATTATGTCTAGTGCATTGGAGATAATAAAAAATTGACTATGGTATAATTTTCATTTTTATTTTTAAGAAAATGACATGAGAACTGAGAAGAATAAATATAATAATAAAATAAGGACTGGTCAACTTGGTCAACCGTTCTTGGATCAGTCAAAGGATTTGGATGATGTCAGCATTCGTAGGGTGCCTATCTAGAATGAAAACCAAAGCTACAGTTGTAGTCACCATATTTTTACATCTTAGAAATTCATAACTCGAGTTGTAGTTGATGGTTTTGGGTGACTCAACTTAGGTTGGGAAGCTGATCTACATACCTTTCAAATGGAAGCGGTTCCAAGCCCTGGATCGACGATTAGAACACTCGACCGATCAATACAATATGATCAATGCTCTATGGTTGGCTCTTAGAGGCTAACCGGAGGTAAGCTACACTTCTAAAATTCATATTTTTCGAACTACTAGACCATTTTGTATGAATTAGCTATAATTCGAAAGCACTTTGAGTTATATTTCCAATGGTACCAAATAGACTTCCCGGTTCTCTTTACAACTCACCCCAAGTCGCCCGTAGTGAGACTGATACATGTAATGACACGCCCTTGTGCGTCTGTTTTTAATGGTCGACACGGGCCTTATTGGCAATTCTTTAAATATGAAAATTGTGGGCGAGATTCAAACCTTTCAAATTCCTACTCGCTCATCATGTGAGGAGTCCCGAGTCTAACGTTAAGAGCATATGAAGTCGCTTGTTCAGAAATTGCGAAGGAACTAAAGGGTGAATAAAAGAGAAACTTTAGAAATTTATAACATGATCTAGGTTGCACCATTTTGGTTGATTAAAAAAGGAGATTCAAATTTATTGAGTTATGAATCCTCCATAAAAAATTCATACTAAATGGATTAAAAACGAGACCATGCTGATTTATTAAAGATAAGAGTGCTAAAGAAAAGCAAAAGGGTTTTTTAGGAATTGAAATAGAATTTTAATTAAAAGACCAACGGAGCTTCAGTTGAGAGGGATATTTGAGTTCTTAAAAAACAGAAAAGAGATCTGAGCCAGTTAGAGGAGGTTAGTTACATCAATCAAAGGAACGGTATTCCAGGGCAAGGTCTGGTAAAAGGCAAAACAAAACATAAGAACTTTTTAACATAACAAAACAAATATGGAAAAATTATCCCTCAATTATGTAATATTGATCACACACATTTACAGATTTTCGTATTTATAAGTTTCAAATTACAAAATATAAATAAGAAGTTAAATAAAAGCACATATGGCAAAATTAATTTATAAGTTAAAATTTATTTTAAAACCCTATAAGATACAAATATTATAAATATTTAAAAAAAAAATAAGAAAGATGAGTTTAAACACTCAATAAATTAAATATTTAAATTTATTTTATTTGTAGAAAAATAAAATATAAACATCAAATACAACTTATCATTCATAAAAACTGAAGAAAAATTTCAGCAAAAAAGTAAAATAAAACTAAGTATACATTTAGATAAAACTATATATAACTATAAAAAAAACATAGTTTTGACCTGTGATAAAATTTACCGTTTCTTATTTTAAATAAAAAAAATTATAACATAATTTGTTAAAGTTAGATAAAACGATTGGTTTAATGTTAAAACACTTATTTTATTTGAAGAAAAATAAAATATAAACATCAATGACAACTTATCATTCATGGAAACTGAAAAAATTTCAACAAAAAGTGAAATAAAACAAATTATGCTTTCAGATAAAACTAAATATACCAATAAAACTATGTATAACTTCGGATAAAACATTGTTTTGAACTGGTTGGTGACTTATTGAACTTTTTTTTTAAAATAAAAGTTTATAACATAAATTGTTAAAACTAGATAAAAAAACGATTAATTTAATGTTGAAATACTTATTATATTTGTATAAGAATGAAAATAAACATCAAATACGACTTTTTATTCATTTTAAAACTGAAACTTTTCAATAAAAAGTGAAATAAAACTAATTATAGAATTCGTATCGTCTCTTTTCTCTTTGATCTTGACGAAAATGGCTTCTTTTGTGCCAAAATCTCTTCAAGTGAGCTTCAAATTCGTGTCCACTGTAACCATTCCTGGAGTGATTCAGGTCCTTGAATCACTAAAGCATTCAGGGTTAAAGGAGTTTCTTCGCCCTCACGATGCCTATCATGATCAGGCTATCCGTGAGTTCTTCGCATCTGCTGTGTTTCTAGACAACGAATGGGTGCATGCAACCATTCTAGGAGAAGAAATCTATTTCAATGAAGAACTCTTCGGGGAGTTTTTTGGTCTTCCATCGGAAGGAATCCATGTGTTTCCTCCCTCTTCGTTCGAAACCATGTCTAAGATGATGCCGGTTTTCATAGATGTAATCCCTAATCTTTTTTCTCTATCCGGTAAAAGTAGATATTTGAAAGTCGAATTTCTTATTCTAAAAGATATCATCTCAAAATCTCTTTTTTCAAGAGATATCCCTCACTCAAATAGCTCCAAAATCTTCAACATAATGGTGACCATCACCAAAGGTGTACCCATCAACTGGACAAAGTTTTTATTCGGTAATCTCGTTAAAATGATCTATTCTCGAAAGAGATATTTTGGATATGACGGTCCCCTCGGGTCCTTGTTATGCAGTCTTGCTGAAGTTCTTGGTCGGGATGCCTTTATTCATCCTTCTATGTTGGATAGTCAAAAGGTTTTCGACTACGTCCATAAAATGCATAGGATTCGGTTGAAGAAAAGAAACTGAGACGGGTCTTCCTCTTCTCGAACCTAGACTAAGAGCCTTCCCTTCTCCACATTTTTAGAAGAAAAATAGGAGAAGAATAGGAAAATTAGTTTTTTTAGGAAGAAAAATGTCTTTATGTTAATTGTAATGTTAGTTTAATGCCTTGTATTGAACTAATTTAATTAGTTGATTTTTAAGAGTATTGTGTTTAAACGGGTTCTTTATTGTGTTATGTAATGAAATGTATGTGCATCATTGATTATATCTGTTTACCTTTGCAGGATGTTTAACATCATCATCAAAAAAGAAGAAGTTGTTAGGTCAAATTATTTTGACTATATGTCAAAGTAGTTTGACCAATATTGTTTTGATGATGTGTTAAACTGTTAAACCGT
Source organism: Impatiens glandulifera (assembly GCF_907164915.1). Lineage (NCBI taxonomy): Eukaryota > Viridiplantae > Streptophyta > Magnoliopsida > Ericales > Balsaminaceae > Impatiens > Impatiens glandulifera. The sequence continues at coordinate 165,607 of NW_025919547.1, read as the reverse complement.
TTCTGATGCAGGTGTGTCGAAAACAGGTTATATCGGACTAAATCTTAATGAGGCGCATTAGACTTAGTTAGCATGAGTTGGTTAGACGTGCCAATCTAACAGTTGGTTAGACGTGCCAGTCTAACAGTTGGTTAGACGGGCCAGTCTAACAGTTGGTTAGACGGGCCAATCTAATAGTTAGACGTGCCAGTCTAACATATTATGTATTAGACGCGCTGATCTAATATGTAGTTAGATGTGCAGGTCTAACAGAAAGTTATACGTGAGGTCTAACTCCTTCAGATTAGTCTGAAGAGATGAGTTAGACGTGCAGGTCTAAAAGAAAGTTAGACGTGAGGTCTAACTCCTTCAGATTAGTCTGAAGAGATGAGTTAGACGTGCAGGTCTAACAGAAAGTTAGACGTGAGGTCTAACTCCTTCAGATTAGTCTGAACTGACTTGATATTAGAGGTAAGTTTGGTTTGAAAATTTTGTATATATAGTAAATAAACAAATTTCAAATTATACTTTATATTAGGTAAAAATAATAACTGGTGAAACCAGTTACAAGCCATTACTAAAGTTTTAATTCCATTAATACCCCTTTTTCTCTTCTTCGTCTTCTTATTACCATTTTCCTTCACCCACTTATATCTTCATATTTCTTTCATTTTCCTGAGTTATCAACAACAAAAGATGGTTTTGATTTCGAACCAGACATACGATTCTGTTAGGATCTAGGTCGCCGCTGGTGGACCGGGGGTTGGACCGGTTAGCGGTTCTCACTCGTAGGGTGGTGGTTAATCCGGTTAGAGATTAACACCGGGGTTTCAATACTACACAACCTGTCACAAACCCTTGAACTAGGTTCAAGCGCGGAAGAGGTTTGCTTTCAAGTTGAAGCGGTACACGTGTATGATAGGCGGAGTCGGTTTCGGATGATGGAGATTTGAAGAATGGTGGGTCGGTTTCGGTTATCTGGATATTCGGTATGGTCAGTATGGAGTCGGTTTGGAGCGGTATGGATAAATTAGTCGGTTATGTAATGAAGCCAACAGAAAGTAAATAACACAACAGATTTTATGGATGTTCGGAGATAAAACTCCTACGTCACCCCTTCCTCTCGAAACCGCGAGAAGGATATTCACTAAGGAATACAAATACAATTCGATCGAGACTTATTTCCTGCTCGATAACACTCTTACAATTTACACCGAAATTGTAACACACACTTAGAATTTAGCACTTAGGCTTTCTTAGAATACCACATTGTTATCACTTGTAGTAAATGCTCTCAACGCTTCACTTGTCTTACTTAATGTCCCACTTAATAACTCTTAGTGACTGCTCAAAATCCCGCAGTTACTCTTCTGCAACTGCCTCCTTTTATAGGTGAAATATGCCAACGGTCATATTTCGAAGCCTTGAATTTGATTGGCTGATCAGAGATGCAGTGATTCAGTGTCTCAGACCTGCGGTCTTCTCCTCAGACCTGACGGTCAATCTCAGACCTGGCATCCTGTTTCAGACCTGCCGGTCTGTAAAGCAAACCTGCTGGGTTTGTCTTTTACTCAATGTAGGCACTGTCTGCTTGGACAGTTGTCTGTACTTTGAAGATTTCCTTTCTGGCTTATCCCGAAGTAGAAGGATCCGGTAGTACTGTTTTCTGCAGCCTACAGTCTTTCCTCAGACTTGCATGGATATGGAAGTATTCAGTCTGTTCCTTTGGTATCATTCTCAACAGATACCCAAAGTGTCTTCTTGTACTAGTCGGCCTCTTGACTTGGCCGAATGTCTTTTGGTAGTGAAGTAACCGGACTTCTTCCGGTTATTCTTGTCTTGTAGATTAATCGGCTATTTGATGGATCTGGCTTTTATGCTTTGGCCGATCCTTCCTCTGTGCGGTCATGTACCGAATGCTCTTGATCGGTTTGGTAGCTTGACCGGTTCGGTTTCTTCAGTTGGTTTTTCTTTTGTTCATCCGGTCCGGTTCCTTGTTCCTGCGTAGGAAGTTTGTTTAAGTTAGGTTTATTTGAACCGGTATGAATTTATCTAACAATTTCTCCCTTTTTGATTATTTTATTTAAAATTATCAAAATTATGTAAGTTTGCAATCGTAGGCCGGTTGTTTTGTTTGGCCGGTTTTTGAAAAAGACTTAGAGAATTTTTCGAAAGATTTTGAGGGAGGAGTTTTTGAAGGATTTTGGAAGAATCTCTATCATTTATCTAACAATTTCTCCCTTTTTGATTATTTTATTTAAAATTATCAAAATCATGTAGAAATGCAAAATAAGGCCGGTATTCAAAAGTAACTTTATATATTTATAGATAACCGGAAAGGACTAAGCAAAAATACTAAGGCAAGTAAGAAAAAGAAGGATAGTCCCTATTCCGAGTCCGTGAATTCGTAGGCACTCTTCTTTCTCTTTGGTTGCGGTGGCGGTTGCGGTTGCGGTTGCTGTTGCGGTTGCTGTTGCGTGGAGTGTCGTGGTCGTTTAGATCGGGACCGCAGCTGTTCTTCGAATTCATCCTCGACTTGGTCGTCTTGCTGCGAAGTACCGGTCTCGACCGGGTCAGAAATTGTATTGAGCATCTCCACAATCCGAACTTTCTTAGGAGCCGGCTTCTTTCTTTTCTTTGGTTCTGAAGCAGAGGCGGCCGCCTTCTTCTTTTTCTCGTGTTCCTTCGCAAATCCCGCCAGCCTTCGTTGCTCCGTTTCTAATCGTTCGGCATCCGCTGCGGCCTGTCTGGCCAATTTCTCAGCATATCCTGGATATAAAAGCTCGGCCCTTCTTATTCTTTCGGCCTCCACTTCTTCCTCGGTCAGCTGAGTCGCTCGCGGCGCCTCTTTGTCTTTGCTAACTTCGGCGTCCAGCCTTTCCTGGACTCTCTTAGCAACCAGAGCATCGGCCTCTATAGCCGCGGCATCCGCGTTTTCCTTAGCTTTCAGGATTTCGGCCATCTGTGCAGTAAGTGCCTTTACTTCGGCCACGAGATCTTCGTTTTTCTTTTCCAGTACCGAGACTCGTTCAATTGTCGGGTCAACCCGTTCGAAATCCTTCTTTAATTCCGAAGTGAGACCCTCCAGAGCTATAATATGATGAGCACAATTTTCTCGCTCACCGGCCTCTTCCCATAGTCCGGTGCTGAGTTCCGCTAGGCGTGCTTGATGGTGATCCACAACCTTCTTTGTCACATCGGCGAACTGCATGGCCGAATCGAAAATGTTCTCGCATCTATCCTTGAGCGGTTGAAGCTTAGAGACGTTGTGTTCAAGTATGCGGTCATCAATCTGCTCCGGTATTGATGCCTCAAATTTCTGAAGCCGATCTTCAATCTGCCCCGATGTGGACACTTCAAATTTCTTAAGTTGCTCACCAATCCATCCCGAAACCGATGCTTCAAACTCTTGGAGCCGGTCTTCAATCCATTCCTTAGGAGGAACTGAAACGGTGGCTTCCGGTGGTGGAGTGGGAGGGGACTGCTCGGTCGGATTAGGATCGGCTCTTTCATCAAGATTTATTGGTGCCTCCTCTTCATTTGGAGGTTCTAATTGAGCCGAATCCTCTAAGTTTATTACCTCAATTTCTGAGTTTGGTGCCTCAACTCCCAATGTCGGTATCTCAGCTTCCAGGTCTTGAACCGCATCGTCTGGGTTTGGAACCGCATCCTCCAATGTCGGTATCGGTTCCAAAGCTTCCAACATCGGGGACTCAACCTCCCTCGAAGGTGTTTGATCGTCGACTGGAAATTCTTCGATTACCGGAACATTATAGACCGGTACTCGCTTTTGGATGCATATTGCTTCCAGTCGCTTTATTTCTCGTCGTATTTCCTTTTTGCCTTGTTCAAGCTTCGATAATACTTGTGGCGCTATGGTACACACCGACCCCCCTTCGGCATACTCTTCTTTAATCTTCCTAATACGTTTCTTTAAGCTCCGAAGATGGCTTCTCGGTATTAGGAGACAGGTTCGGCATTGTACCTCGTGAATTGAATTGGATTTTGTGAGACTTAGGATCATGGCCTCCACCTCCTCCAACCTGGCGAAGCAATCCTCTTGGTTCAAGTCCGTCATGATGTTCTTATAGTTCGTGTTGAAGCGGTGCTCATGCCACTCCAAGTATAAGCGTATAACGTCCTCATCCCGCCTGATGATGCCCTGAAAGATATTCTGGGCTAATCTTTCGGCCTCGGCCTCATCGGCTTCTTCCCTGCTGAGGCCTTCATCATTGGCACCTGTGTCAACCCCGTCCTCACCCTCGGTGGTTTCAGGATTGATGCTATGTTCAGCATCGTTCGGACTTTGAGCCAAAAGATCATCGTCATGGTCCGTTCTATTTTCGGTTCCCTCTATGTCGGCTTCCTCATCGGCCCACTCCTCATCCTCTGTTTCTTGAGGTGGTTCTTCGAAAATTATCTTTTCTTTTCTCTTCCCTCCGGTGCTTGCTTTTGCCGGGGTATTTTTCTTTGCGGCTTTCTTCTTTGTTTGCGGGCCACCTGAGGAACTGGAGGCCGATTGCTTTCTTGGAAGAAAATGCCTTGATCGGATGATGCTGCGTTTTAGTATTCCAACACCGGGACCGACTTTGATCTTCAGATGTAAGAAGATCTTGCCGAGTTGTACGGCATACCCCCAAGACCTGTCTGAGTCCGGTCTCACCATTTCCATAAGGTTGCTGAAGACCGATCTTGCCCAGTTGATCTCTGTGCCTTCCATTAGACGAAAAATCATTCTGATTTTGTCTTTGGTCAGATTGCTGAAATTTCCTCCCCTTGCCAGTATCGCCCTGGCAAAAACGTCACACGCCGGGATGAGCTCCGGTTTCAGCAGTTGTTTCTTTCCGGATGTGGGAACCGGCTTGTTTGTTGCTGATAAACGGCGGCAAGCCATCTTAAAAACGTCATCGTCCATCTCTGCTGTTGCGTCCATGCCGGTAGTTGGGAGACGTAGACTCTCGGCCACTACAGCTTCGGTGATCTCTATTTGGGAGCCACAAACCGTTGCGAGGATCCTGTCGTAGGAGGTGGTTGCGGTTTTGAAGAACTCTTCGACCGCGTCCTTGTATATTACGTGGGGACCGTCTAGTAGATATTCCAAACCGGTTTTAATCAGTCGGTCAATTACTTCTTTTGCTTCGGCCGTTCCGTTCTGCCGAATCTCCTCGAAGTCCACTTGAGAGTATAGTTTGAACAACGCCGAATCACGACCCATGTTTGAAGAGTTTGAAAATGAAAGAATTCGGCTTCAAAGGATTTTAGAAGTTTAGAGAGAGAAAGTGAATTTGTGTGAGAATGAAAAATATGACGAAGGCCCCCTTTTATAGGCACGGTTTGGAAGCCAAACCGTCCCATCATGAATGGGCGGGAGTTTTCCCTCCAAAACGAAAGGACGCCAAACTATGGGCGGTTTCGTACGAAACGGTGGGCGGCATCTTTGGGCGGGAGATTTCCCTCCAAAGGTTTGTCTATGTCATCGGTGACGCAATCTTTTCTTTGAGACCGAATGACAGATCGGTTTCTAATAGTGTTTCAGATATTTTGATTGATCGGTGTTTAACAGTTTTAAGCAGATTTTATGAAACCGGATACGAACGATATTAAGCCGGTTATGTTAGATAGATACAAAGAGTAAAGAGAAGCGATCATCAAAACTGAAACGATATTTTATTAGAATGGAAACCGATAGGACGAAAGAAAGACATTTAAGTAAAGATGTTTAAGCAGTAAGCACCATTTTGGAATACTTTTCCACCACGGCATCTCTATCGAGAATATTTGAGGGGGATGTCGGTGTGCCCGGTCCAAAATCTGGCCGGTGCTTGAGAATCAACCTGCTGATGTGGGGTGCAAAGCCGAGACCCTTCTTGGTCCGCACCATCTTTCTCAAAATTTGAAAAAGGACCGCTGCCCAATTAATGGGCGTGTGATTGTAGATGTGGGTCATGATGTGGTAGGTATTCTTTGAATACCGCTGACTTGGAGATTGGCACAGAATGGATCGAGTGACAATCTCAAGAAGTAACTGAGTACTACGACCGAGGCGGGTTTTCAACCCATGGATTTCCACCGTATCGAAGGTTCCTAAGCAGCGGAACCCATAGTAGTATTCATCAGTTCCCTCCATGGCCGGAAAATCAGAGAACCCTTCTTTGGGCAGACTGAAGAGGGTGGCAAATTCGGCTTCATCAAGCCGGAAGGTATGATTCCTTACAGTGGTTACAATGTGATCTCCCCAGTTGATGGCATTTCTGAAAAATTCCTTGACATCCTCCGTCAGTATGGGACCGGATTCGTCAAGGAAGCCTTGAAGACCGGTAACAATGAGACTTTCAAACATGTGTTTCTTTGGATGGTCATAGTCCCATTCGGCCAAACATGAGCCGAAGTCAACAATTAGGAAATTTCCCAAAGTTCGGCTTGGCATGATTATGATGTAGAGAGAGAGAGATTCAAGAGAAATGCAAGTGATTGTGGATGTGAGAAAGTGAAGGGAGGATGGCTCCTTATATAGAATCGGTTTTGGAGGGAAAATCTGAGCATTGATGGTCAGTTTTGTTTTATTAAGGAAGAGAATCTTTTCCTTTTCAAAGTGCATTGGGAAGTGGCGGTTTGCAAATCTCGAGGTAAATGTTAGTTGGAAAGTGACCAGATTAGTTGGGAATTAAATATGCGGGTGGTTGGGAGTTATCTCATTAAATGGGATTATCTCATTAAGTGCATTTAACACATAATGATATAGATTAGATGGAGACCGAAAACGGTAGAGACAATACCGAAAATGACATACATAAATGATGAAGTTAAGAAAAGCACAAATAAAACCGAAGTGGACATGGATGAGGCCGATATGGTCAGAGTTGAATAGGTTAATGATGCATCCGGTACATGCAACAAAACGACCGGATGCCAGATGGAGTGACTTAGCGAGGGGGGTTGAAGTTCCTCCTCCTCCATTCTCTTTCAAACCGACTGTAGAAAGAGTCGGTCATTTCCCGAGTTAGCACCTGAGCCTGGTTCAGGCCTTCGCCAGGACAAGTTGGAACGCCGAGTTCCACCAAAAGGGTGCTCATTTGGGGAATGAGACCGACTGACTGAACGTTAATCATCCAAACTAAGGTGTCGAACAGCACCCGGGACCAGTTTACCGGTGTGCCAGTAATGATGGCGGCCATCATATTGAAACTTGCCACGCAGTAGGTATTAGTGACATCTCTTCCAAAGATGCCCCTTCCTAACACATCATTGAGGAGCTGGTACTCAGCCCTCAAAAGAGATTTAGAACCATGATCATTGACAGGTTCATCCGACCGGGCAAAGGCTAGGGATACCTCAGCCTTAATGTCTGCAGGAGGATTGAGATCTGTGATCCCTTGCTTAGGCAGACTGAAACACCGAGCAAAGTCCTGCTCGGTGAAATCGAAAATTACACCCCCAACCTTGGATTGGATGTGGGTCTCAAAATGGGGTGTGCCCCGGAATACCCTGGCATTGTAGTAGAATTCCATGACGGATGCAGGGTAGATGATTTGCTTATCATCCAGAAAATACTGGAGACCAGTGTCTTCTAACTTCTTAATCATCCGATACACCTCATAGTGTTCGGTACCGGTACAGGATTCAAAATCTACTTGGAGGATGTTTGGGAATTGAGACATGGTTAGATTGCCTTAGTGAGAGAGTATTCTTGTGACTTGTGAGTTTTGTGGTGAGTGTGTCCCTCTCTTAAATACTAGTTTAGGGGCTAACCTATTGTCCAGGCATTAAATGGAATGACTTGTATTATCTGCAGGATAAAAGGCTTTTCACCAAAATGGGTATGTTTGCAGTCTAGGTGTCGGTCATAGGCCTGAGCCATGAAAGATATCAAAAGATCTTCACGTCTTTTTAGGCGCGACCAGTTTTCTTTTAAAAAGGCAACATTTTAGAACAGATATCTATAAACATTGGTAGTTGTTCCACATCTGTGAAATTCAAATAATCTAGGATGACCTGCTTCCGAACCGGTCAGTCATCAGTTGTTCATCCCGATGCGGTTAGTTGGTGTTTCCACCAAGTAGCCGGTCGGTTTACTCTGTCTGATGAGCTGGGCGGTTTTTCCATAGGCATCTTGAGAATTCAAAGATCAGCAGCTTAAGAAGAACTACCTGTTTTATCTGTCGAAGCCGGTTTTCCTTTTAAGCATCCTTAGGAAGGATCTGACTGATGTCGGTTAAACCGAGAGTAAGTCTGAATTGAGAGAACTTAGCTTCCTGTAGAGGCTTTGTGAAGATATCGGCTACTTGCTGGTCTGTCGGTACGTATTCCAGCCGGATATGCTTCAGCGTGACATGCTCTCGAATGAAGTGATGCCTTATATCGATGTGCTTGGTTCTGGAGTGGAGAACCGGGTTGTATGTAATCGCAATGGCACTTGTGTTGTCACAGAAAATTGGGGACTCTTCGGCTGTAATACCGAAATCCTTCAGCTGCTGTTGGATCTAGAGAAGTTGAGAACAGCAACTTCCGGCCGCCAAGTATTCAGCTTCTGCGGTTGATGTAGCCACGGATGTCTGCTTCTTGCTATGCCATGATACCAGTCGGTCACCAAGGAACTGACATGTTCCGCTGGTGCTCTTTCTGTCAATCTTGCAGCCTGCATAGTCTGCGTCTGAGTAGCTCGTTAGATTGAATGATGAGTCCTTTGGGTACCACAGGCCGACATCAGGTGTGCCTTTTAGATACTTCAGTATCCTCTTTGCGGCTGTGTAATGGGATTGCTTTGGATTTGCTTGAAATCTCCCACATACACCAACTGCAAACAGGATGTCCGGTCTACTCGCTGTCAGGTACAGCAGGGAACCGATCATGCCCCGGTATGCAATCTGATCTACTGATTGCCCTTCATCATCTCTGTCCAATTTAATGGATGAACTCATTGGAGTGGCCGCCGAGGAGCAGGTATCCATACCGAATTTCTTCAGGAGCTCTTTGGTATATTTAGGTTGACTGATGAATGTTCCTTCCTTGAGTTGCTTAACCTGAAGACCTAGGAAGAAACTTAATTCTCCCATCATACTCATTTCAAATTTGTCAGTCATCATTTTTGAAAATTTATCACAGAGCTTTGGATCGGTGGAACCAAAAATAATATCATCTACATAGATTTGAACAAGTAGGATATGTTCCTTCTTTTCAAATTTGAACAAGGTCTTATCCACTGAACCGATGGTGAAATCATGCTCTAATAGGAATGCGGTTAGTGTATCATACCAGGCTCTTGGTGCTTGCTTTAGACCGTATAAAGCTTTGTTCAGCCGGTATACATGGTTTGGAAATGCAGCGTTCTTAAAATCGGGTGGTTGTTCAACGTACACTTCTTCACGTATATCACCGTTCAGAAATGCACTTTTAACATCCATTTGAAAAACTTTGAAATTTTTGAAAGCAGCAAATGCGAGAAAAATCCTAATGGCTTCAATCCTGGCTACAGGAGCAAATGACTCTTCAAAGTCAATGCCTTCTTCCTGTTTGTAGCCTTGAGCCACTAATCTGGCTTTGTTCCTCGTGACCAAACCGTCCTCATTGAGTTTATTTCTGAATACCCATCTTGTTCCTATGACCGATTTATCTTTCGGTCTGGGAACTAAGTACCAGACTTTACTACTCTCGAACTGGTTTAGCTCTTCTTGCATTCCCAAGATCCAATCCGGATCTGACAATGCTTCATCTATTCTTTTCGGTTCATTCTGGGATATAAAAGCAGAGTTAAAATATCCTTCCAGAAGTTGACTCCTAGTTCGAACAGGTTCTGAAGGGTCACCTATAATTTGCTCAGGAGGATGTTTACTGTTTCTTCTGAGATTCAGTTCAAGGGTGTCTACCAAGTTACCGTTTGATCGATCAAGGCTAGACATGTCGGTAGGCTGACCAAGATTGTCAGACCGACCGGCTTCCTCGGGTTGGACCGAAGTGTCAGCTTCCTGTTGTGAAACAGCTTGATCCGGCTGGGTATCAATATTACCCATTAGGTCATGGACAAATCCCCTGAAGACCGGGGTCTCATCTTCGCTATCAGAATGAATATCGTTATTTTCCAGTCTGTTGTGTAGATCAAAGCATGAGGCAGTATTGCTTTCAACCGATTCATCGAAAACAACGTAAATTGTTTCCTCCATGGTCGCAGTTCTATTGTTATATACTCTATATGCTTTACTTACTGACGAGTATCCTAGCATAATGCCGGTGTCGGTCTTTGCATCAAAAGCAGTGAGTTGGGTTTTACCATTATTATGAATATAACATTTACAGCCGAAAATCCTGAGGTATTTAAGTTTAGGAACTCTGTTAAAATAAACCTCATATGGTGTTTTGTTGTGAAATCTGTTAATCAAGGACCGGTTTTGTGTGTGGCATGCAGTGTTGATAGCTTCAGCCCAATATTTCTGAGCAATGCCGGAGTCGGCTATCATGGACCGTGCGGCTTCCTTGAGAGTCCGGTTTCTTCTCTCGGCCAGGCCGTTTTGTTGAGGAGTCCTGGCACTAGACAACTCGTGTCTAATGCCGGATTCATCAAGATATGCAGTTAATGTGCTATTAGTAAATTCGGTACCTCTATCGCTTCGAATGCAATTTATACGAGTTGATTTTTCATTTTGCAAACGCTTAAGGAGGTTGATTAGGTTTGATACCGTTTCACGTTTAGATGGTAAAAATATTACCCATGTATATCTAGAGTAATCATCAATAACTACCATGGTGTAAAGCATACCTCCTAGGCTTATGACCTGAATTGGTCCAAATAAATCCATGTGAAGAAGATCTAGACATCGGCTAGATTGGAGATTTCCTTTGCTCTTAAACGATGACCTAGTTTGTTTACCCATTTGGCATGCTGAACAAACCTTATCCTGGTTAAATACTATGTCCGGGATGCCTTCAACTAGTTTCTTACCACGAATGTAGTTTAAGGTTTTCATGTTTAGATGGTTTAATCTTTTGTGCCATAGCCAGGTTTGATCAGTCTTAGCTATCATGCATATAGGATGTTCTACTCTAGTTTTCCAGTCTACCTTGTAGATGTTACCTATCCTATTTCCGGTTAGTAGTACTATCCTTTGAGAGTTCTTAACTAAGCATGCATGTTTAAGGAATTCTACCGTGTATCCAGCATCACACATCTGACTAATGCTAAGTAGATTAAAACGTAGGTTTTCAACTAGAAGTACATTGTCAATAGTTAGGTTACCATGGACAATCTTACCCTTGCCCACGGTTTTACCTTTAGAGTTGTCACCGAAAGTGATAGGAGCACCGGTTACTGATCTAATGTCGGTTAGCAGATTGCTATTTCCGGTCATGTGTCTGGAGCAACCGCTGTCCAAGAACCATTCGGAGTTTCCTAGCCGTTTCTTTGGATCCTGCAAAAATTACATATTTACAACTATTTGGTACCCACGTTTACTTAGGTCCACATGCGATTAGTCCCTTAGGTACCCAAACCTTGATAAATCGAACGGTCTTCTTTGCTAAAGTTTCAACTGTTCTCCTCACACTTGGTCTGGTGTATTTCGGTTTCCCTACAGATGACCTAAATGATGGTGGTCTTTGGTTTGATGATCTATAGTTTGATCTACGTGGTTCAGGGAAGTCTTTCTTATATTTGAGGATTTCTGCTTTCCTTTTCTCAAGGTCAAGCCATGAATCGGTTGGGCCAACATAGTCATACTTTGTCTTTTCTTCCCTATAATATGCGGTCTCCTCTTCTTCAGCTGTACAGGTGCTCTTAAGGAATTTTATAAAGGGAAGGTTTCCTTTTGTAAGCTTTGCTTTCCATATGGATTTTCGGTTTTTAGATCTGTTCTTTGTGTATCCTAGGCCATTCTTACAACGTGGATGCCTGTATTCTTTATTCAGGTTCTTTACTATATCGCTAGATCTCCTATAGGCGGCCATCGTATACCGAAATCTGGCATTCTCTTTCTCGGTTAGTTCTCTAGTCGACTCACTAGGTTGTTCGATCTTAGGGTCTAATTCGGTTTCTAGGGTATGAGTATCATCAGATTGCATGACCTCCGGTTCGGTTGTGATGAGTACCTCTGGTTCTACTGGGATAGGTACTATGGTATCGGTTTTGATGTTGAGGTGCTTAGGTAACATGGTCAATAGGTTCTTATATTCTTCTACCATGTCATTCAATGATTTATATAACTCATCTTTAGTAAATTCTTCACAGGGAGAGTCAAATACCTGTTCCTCATTTGCCATGAGACATGTGAGGTCATCGTCACTGTCACTGTGAGCCCATAGGCTTCCTCCATCATCGGCTATCAGTGCTTTCGGTACTTCACTTCCTTCACCGGTTTGTTGATAGTTGTTCCGGTTATTTTGGTAGTCTGGTTTCTGTGTATCTCTCCTTGGTTTCCTGCATTCCCACTTAAAATGTCCCATACAGTTACAGTTATAGCATCTTACATTGGATTTGTCACCATAGTAGTTGTTTGTCGGTTGACTCCTTTTCATGAACCTCCCAAACTTCTGTGCAAGCATTGCCATGGCGTCCTCAGTAAACTGTTCGGCGGTTCTGATCGGTGCAGGTGCAGGAGTCGGTACCGGTGCAGATGTAGATATAGGAGCAGGAACAGGTGCAGCCGGTTCCGTAGATGTGAACAGTGCTCTGGTTGACGTTGAGGCCGAGACTTCCTCTTCAGTTCTGGAATTCATCTCGAACTCATATGCCTTAAGATCTTCGAATACATCGTATAATTTCATCTTACGTAGGCTCTTTGATTCTCTCATGACCATCGTCTTTATATCCCAAGCACTCGGAAGAGATCTCAAGACCTTCATAATGACCTCTTTGTTGTCGTACTTCTTGCCCAGATTTGCTAACTCATCTAATACACCAGTGAACCTGTCACTGTATTCTTTCATAGTTTCCCCTGGTTTCATTTTGATGCTTTCAAACCTCTGTGTGGCCACCATTATTTTGTTCTCCTTTGTTCTTTCATTTCCCTCAAAGATCTGGATGACCGTGTTCCATGTCTCCTTCGCGGTTTTGCAATCTCTGATCTTGCAATATGTATTCCTATCCACGCTGTTGGAGATCCGGTTTCTTGCATGGTTGTCCAGATTGTTCCTTCTCCTATCTTCAGCCGTCCATTCTTTTCTATCTTTATCAATGAATATCGGTCCTTCGGTCAGAATGGATTCCATTTCATCATCCAAAGTGACTAGATGTAGGTGCATGCGTGCCTTCCAGTTGGCGAAGTCATCACCTTCTAGCATTGGAGGCCTATCCTGATACATGTTTGCTTGAGTATTGAAACTAACTGCTCTGATACCAATTGTTAGGATCTAGGTCGCCGCTGGTGGACCGGGGGTTGGACCGGTTAGCGGTTCTCACTCGTAGGGTGGTGGTTAATCCGGTTAGAGATTAACACCGGGGTTTCAATACTACACAACCTGTCACAAACCCTTGAACTAGGTTCAAGCGCGGAAGAGGTTTGCTTTCAAGTTGAAGCGGTACACGTGTATGATAGGCGGAGTCGGTTTCGGATGATGGAGATTTGAAGAATGGTGGGTCGGTTTCGGTTATCTGGATATTCGGTATGGTCAGTATGGAGTCGGTTTGGAGCGGTATGGATAAATTAGTCGGTTATGTAATGAAGCCAACAGAAAGTAAATAACACAACAGATTTTATGGATGTTCGGAGATAAAACTCCTACGTCACCCCTTCCTCTCGAAACCGCGAGAAGGATATTCACTAAGGAATACAAATACAATTCGATCGAGACTTATTTCCTGCTCGATAACACTCTTACAATTTACACCGAAATTGTGACACACACTTAGAATTTAGCACTTAGGCTTTCTTAGAATACCACACTGTTATCACTTGTAGTAAATGCTCTCAACGCTTCACTTGTCTTACTTAATGTCCCACTTAATAACTCTTAGTGACTGCTCAAAATCCCGCAGTTACTCTTCTGCAACTGCCTCCTTTTATAGGTGAAATATGCCAACGGTCATATTTCGAAGCCTTGAATCTGATTGGCTGATCAGAGATGCAGTGATTCAGTGTCTCAGACCTGCGGTCTTCTCCTCAGACCTGACGGTCAATCTCAGACCTGGCATCCTGTTTCAGACCTGCCGGTCTGTAAAGCAAACCTGCTGGGTTTGTCTTTTACTCAATGTAGGCACTGTCTGCTTGGACAGTTGTCTGTACTTTGAAGATTTCCTTTCTGGCTTATCCCGAAGTAGAAGGATCCGGTAGTACTGTTTTCTGCAGCCTACAGTCTTTCCTCAGACTTGCATGGATATGGAAGTATTCAGTCTGTTCCTTTGGTATCATTCTCAACAGATACCCAAAGTGTCTTCTTGTACTAGTCGGCCTCTTGACTTGGCCGAATGTCTTTTGGTAGTGAAGTAACCGGACTTCTTCCGGTTATTCTTGTCTTGTAGATTAATCGGCTATTTGATGGATCTGGCTTTTAGGCTTTGGCCGATCCTTCCTCTGTGCGGTCATGTACCGAATGCTCTTGATCGGTTTGGTAGCTTGACCGGTTCGGTTTCTTCAGTTGGTTTTTCTTTTGTTCATCCGGTCCGGTTCCTTGTTCCTGCGTAGGAAGTTTGTTTAAGTTAGGTTTATTTGAACCGGTATGAATTTATCTAACAGATTCTATTATCCGTAAGCATGAGATCAATGATATAATTCAAAAGAAGAATTGGAAGGGATAGCGCATAACTCTATGTCTATCCGATAGATGAAGTTGTTTCAATGTCATATCTCGTATCTTGCAAGTAGAAGCTTTATGGTTTCAACTATTTCATTGAAAACCTTTCAAATCCATTTTGGATATTTGTTTAGGAGGCTCTACATGTTTAACTCTCATAATACTCATGGTTTGTGCTGCAATATCAAATGGAATTTGAATCACATCCAACTAGTGACTATAAACCATCTTTACAATTCATTGATTTGAATAAGGAGAATTTAGTGATTATAAACAATCATTTACAATTTATTCAGCACATACAATTAAACAAAAATAAAACAATAAGCTTCATCAAATAAATATTAAAATGATAATTAAAAATAATTTATATAAAAGGGTAAAATAGTCTTATATACTTTTTACTACTTTTTATATAACCAACCAAACACAAAATAATAAAAATTATATAATTTATACTCTTTTTATACTTTCAAACAAACACATATAACTTATATAATTTATACCTCTCAATACCCTATAAAATTAATACCCATTATAGTTTGTACCTATATACATAATACTCCTAACCAAACGTGGGTTAAAAAGTTAATTTTATATCTAAATTTTTTTTCATATCTTTAGTATCAAAAAGTATTGTTAATTTTTCTCTCTTCTTATTGTTAATATCAAATTTATGTTATATTTATTTTATTTTTTCATGTGCAGCTGTGATTTTAATAGGTGTTTCAACATTTATATCTAATATATTTATTTTTCTACATTTTTTTTATTATTTATACAATTTCAAATTTAATAAATTTTAAATAATTGTATATTATTTGTAAATATTTAGTTTTAATTTTATTTTAACATAATGGTTTGAAAGTAAATGTTTGGTAATGGAAATTAAACCACTGTTTTTTTTCATAAAAAACGTAAACTGTAAAATAAATTAATACAAATATTCATATTTTTTTTGTAAGTATAAACATTAAAATAAACTAGCACAAACACAAAATAAGTTAATGTAAGTCCCGTTTTAAACCCCATTTTTTCGAAATAAAGACAATAAACAAACATTAATATTATTTATTATTAACTAGTTTTACAATTTTAATCATAATTATAAACTGATAAAAATGACAAACATTAATTTTTAAAACACAATAATTTATCACGTCTTTTAATAATATTACTCCTTTAAAATCTCTAAATATAATAAATGTACTTATTAGTCTTTCTTATCATTTTTTTAATTATAAGTTTCAATTATTCTTATATAATTAGGTGAAACACATTTAGTTGTTAACAAATAACCAAACAAGGAATTCACCTTCACCTTCATATCAAGGGAGTGGTTCTGTTGGACTGTCCTCAGATATATTATATTTACAAAAAAAAACTAAAAAATCCTTCACATTAGCAAAAAAAAATTGAACATGCTTTATATGTTAATGTTTTGAGCTTAGAAACATTTTGAGTAGCTTAGGATCGAAACGCTTGTTGGGCTGGAATGTTGAGTACTCATGTAGTTGTTCCTTATTTCATGATAATTCTTTTTATCAAATTTTCTTAAATATTTCTGATTAATATAGGTACAGATATTTTGTTTAATCCCAATAAGTATTTTTATTATTATTTTTGTCCATCACAACAATTCAATTGTATTTCTCTCTTTTATTGATAGGACACTCATATAAATAGACCCAATTAATTAACTCTTTTTATTTATTCTCAAATGATCAATCAATTTAATTTAATTTCTTTAAAAAAATATGGTTAAAATCTTGAATTAATTCTTAAAAAATCTTACGGATTTTACGATTTTATAGAAGACGTGCACATGGTTAATTTTTGGAGGGATAAGGATTATTGTAGACGGAGATAAAATTTCTAGAATAAATGTCGACGCCGATCGCGTTTCCGGTCATACCCTGTATCGATAAAGAAGAAGGGTAAAACAACGTCGTTTAATTTAACCGAATAGCGCCATTTTGGGGTTCCGTCGCATTTAGGCCGCGTCTAGGCGTTTTCGGCTAACAAAGTAGACATCCCGTTAGTTGATCTCTAATGGCCTAGAGTGCTCGTTCGTTTGGTTACAACTAGCCACACGAATGATTCTAACGCGTTAGATGAAGACCTGGTGTTCATCTAATGGACGAGACTCCTATTGCAACTAATTTTCCTGGTTTCGGCCACACCATATCATCAATGTTTATTTCTATAAAAGGATTATTTATAAACAAATTTTTAGCATTTCTTTCATTTTCTTCACCAAACAAAATAAAAAAAAATTTTTTTTTACAACATTATAAGAGTTATGATCATTTATTTTATTTTTCGGTATTTTATGCTATTTATTTAATTGTATTAAGTCACAAATTATACATAATTTATGTTTAAAATCATAATTAAATAACTTCATCCCATTTTTAGGTTTTATTTGGGTAAAATAGAAACAATACTTTAAACTTAAATTATTTTTTGAATTTTTATTTAATTTTTCTAATTAATGTTTAATTATTATAATAATTATCCCTAATTTGTTTTTTAATCTTTTTTGGTTTATTTTGAATTTAAAAATTCAAAATATTATTTTAATAGTATTATAAATTAATAATATTTTTTTTTATAAAATAAGGTATGTCAAATTTTCGTGCTTAGAAATATATAACAATCATGTTCTTAAAATTCACTTTAAAAACCAATTTATTTAATAGAAACTCAAGAAAATCAATGAAACCATATCAAAACATTTTTAACCAATATTTCAAGAAATAGTTAAAATTATTCTTTGTAGAGAATATATATATATATATATAGCCATAATGAAAGATTATTTTCAATAATTCGGATAATTTCATCTTCTTTGTTGCTAATTAAATGGATCGAAATTTGATTATCTTCCAATTGGTTGGGCAATATGTGCGATGATTTAGTTCATGTCCGATGTCTCTAGCAATGACGGATGCATTCAGCGGGCTACGGTGGGCAGTAGCCCAGTGTGATTTTATATATATATATATATATATATATATATATATATATATATATATATATATATATATATATATATATATAATATCTATTATATACAGCTAGCTAAAATTTTCTATCTCTAAATATAATATCTTATATAAGAATATGATCTATCTATAATATATATATATATATATATATATATTATTATATTATATTAAATTATATTATTATTATATTATATTATATTTTTTTATATTCACACTTAAACTTTCATATTTTTTTATTTATTTAGAACATAATCAATTTAAATTTTTATGATTGTTTGATTTAATTTCTCTACAACTATCATTGGTCTCTCTTTTGAATCTCTCGGTTAGTTTTCTTTACCTTTTCTCAATTAATTTTGTTTATAACATAAGATTGTATAAATTATATATTCTTATTTTAATTCTATATTTTTGTTAATAGGATTACAATGGATAATGAAAGGAGTAAAAAAAGAAAGACATTACTGTCATTTTTCAAACATAAAGAAAATTCATCTACATATATGGTTAACGAGGTAAATCTTCAATCTTATACATCTAATACGGAAGAAGAACAACCTGTTTTCAATTTTCCAAGGTTTGAAATTAATCTTAATAATCTTGAACGAGATCCCGCAATTCGGATTCCTATATGGCAACATCCATTAAATCAACAAGATAAAATTAGGCGGTCTTATATTAGAATGGGTCCGTATCAACCTAAGTTAGATGAGTATCCAAGAACTAAGTTTGGATCACAAACTCAATATCGTAGATTTCAATACTCATGGTTTGAAAAGTTTCCTTGGTTAGAGTATTCTTCATCAAAGGATTTAATATTTTGTTTTCCTTGTTTTCTTTTATAAAAGAAATCACCTATTAATCCTTCATTCACTATTGATGGATTTAATAACTGGAAAAGGGTTAACGATGAAGTTAAATGTCCACTTTTAATTCACGTGGGAGGTCCTACTTCCTCACATAGTAATTCAGTGAAATGTGTTGAAGATTTGATGAAAGTAAGTGGACATATTGACAACATATTGAATGCCCAAAGTTTAGATGAAGTTCAGAAAAATCGATTACGACTTAAGACGACAATTGAGAGTATTCAATGGCTTAGTTTACAAGCTATTGTATTTAGAGGTCATGATGAATCTTCATCTTCTAAAAATCGTGGTAATTTTATAGAGATGATAAAACTTATGGGTCGATTGAATGTTAATATTGGTGATATAGTATTAGAAAAAGCTCCAAGAAATGCAACATATACTTCACCAACTATTGAGAAAGAAATTTTGCATATTTTTACAAATAAAGTAAGGGAAAAAATCCGTGAAGAAATTGGAGATGCGAAGATCTGTATTTTAGTTGATGAAGCTAAAGATATTTCAAATAAAGAGCAGATGCCAATTATTTTGAGATTTGTTGATTGTTTGGGTATTTTACGAGAGCGTTTCTTTGATATTGTTAATGTTCCAAATACTACTGCTTCAACATTAAAGAAGAGCATATCATATGTTCTTTCTCGACATAATTTGAATGTCACTAATATGAGAGGGCAAGGGTACGACGGTGCTAGTAACATGTCTGGTGCTTGGAATGGACTTCAAGCTCCATTTCTTCGAGAGTGTCCATATGCATATTATATACATTGCTTTGCTCATAGGTTGCAATTAGCATTAGTTGGAGCTTCTACAAAAGAGAATTCTATTTGGCTATTTTTTTCAAAACTATCCACCATTATTAATCTTATTGGTTGTTCCTCCAAATGGTATTCTGAGTTACATTCTGTTCAAACTATTAAAATTGATCGTATGATTACTTCGGGTGAACGGGATACTGGTAAAGGAATGAATCAAATTGGTAATTTACATCGTAGTGGATCAACTCGATGGAGCTCTTATTTTGAATCTATTTGCAGTTTAATTGATATGTTTGGTGCAACTATTTATGTTCTTGAAAGTATTGTGGAAGAAGGATCGTCTAGTTCTTTACTTGGAGAAGCATGTGGTTGTTTGATAGCTTCTAGATCTTTTGAATTTGTTTTCACACTTTATATGATGCAAAAAATTATAGGAATTACAAACCTGCTTTGTCAAGCTTTGCAAAACAAATCTCTTGATATTATAAATGCTATGGATTTAGTATCAACTACTAAAGCACTACTTTTCAATTTTAGAGAAGAAGGATTTAATCATCTCCTAGAATACGTGCAAATGGTTTGCACACAACATGACATTGAAATTCCGGATCTGAATGCTTCATACAAAAGTGCAACAAGACGTTCATGTCAACAAAAAGATTCGTTGACAATTCAACAACATTATCATTTCAATATCTTCAATTCAGTGATAGATTTTCAACAAGAAGAGTTGAATTCCAGATTTAGTGATGATGCAGTAGTAGAGCTCCTTAAACTTAGTTCTGCTTTGGACCCTAAAGATAATTTTAAATCATTTAAAGGTGAAGATATTTGAAAATTGGCTGAAAAGTATTATCTAGGAGACTTCAGTGAACAAGAAATGCATTATTTGAGATCCCAACTCCAGCATTATAAAATTTATGTTTCTCGTAATGAGAATTTTCAAAATATGTCTTCCATCATTGAATTGTGTCACAGATTAGTTGAAACAAACAAGTCATCAAATTATAATTTGATTGATAGATTGATTCGACTTGTTTTGACTTTACCAGTTTCTACTGCCACTACAGAAAGATCATTTTCAGCAATGAAACATGTGAAAACTATTCAACGGAATAAGATGGAAGAAGAGTTTTTAGCCGATACTATGATAATTTATATTGAACGAGAGCTTGTTGAAGATATTGATTCAGATTCTATAATAGATGAATTTTATTCTTTAAAAAATAGAAGATTGCAACTTAAATAATATGTAAAAGTTTGTTAAATTTTATATATTTTCTTGTTTTATTTTTATATTTTCAATAATACGAGATAATTTATATATATATAAATTTGTTATTAAATCGTGTATTTCGTTCATTTCATAGATCTTTTATACTTATTTTATTTTATTAGGGGTATTTATTGATAAATTTAATTACTAAAAAATTAAAATCAGCCCAGTCAAAAAAAAAATCCTAGATTCGCCCTTGGTCTCTAGTTCAATTCAAGATCAAGATGGCCAACAACATAATTGGATGTTATGCGCAACAACTGATACAACAATGAAAACTACACATGAACTCAAATCTAGTTAATGTAAAAATAAATTAAACATTGTCCTCTAATATTAAAAACAAATATTGAAATTAAGAAAATATAACAGTTCAAAAATAAATAAATTAAAGATTGATAAAAAATCTAATTATTAGTCTGATTTTGAATTTTAATGCTTATATTTTTCCTATTAATAATAATTTAACATTTATACACACTTTAAATATTTAATAATTAAATATGTTTGTAATTTTAGTATATGTAATATAAGTTAAAAATTAAATTATTATAATATTTTAGAAAAATGATAATTTGAAAAGAGTTAAAAGTTGTTAAAATTTTGGTTTTTATTTTTATTAAAAATAAATAAATGATTAAGATTAAGAACAAACACAACTCTGCAAGAACAAAAATCGTAAATAAAAAATCAAGTATATATGGTCTAATTTTTTAAAGAAAAATTTCAACTATTTGAAAAAAAAATATATATATTGAACAAAACGAACAAAATCACGAGTAATAATACTCTTGATAATGAAGTTTGATGAATATGTTGGGTTAAGATTTTTAATGTTGAAGTATCTTTAAATTATGAACTCATCTGGTTTTGATAATTTAGCTTAAATAATCAAAAGGGGAGAAATTGTTGGGTTACAATTTTTAATTAATTTAAAATAATTTAACATACTTGATTATAATGATTAATAAAATGGTTTTTGATAATAAATGGATAAAACTTAGTTCAATAATTGTTAGTCATATCAAATATATAAATATATACTTAGATATCAACATCGTATGTGGAGTACTGGTAAATGCAACCGCTTGTCACATAGGTGACCTGGATTCGAATTTCACTAGGTGCAAAATTAATAACATGAGTTTTATTATTTTAGGCAAAGCTCAAAGTCAATGCGCGCGATTAAACGTCTCAAAGACAACGCACATAGTTAGACTAGGACGTCTAACATCTTTAGATGCAGTCTAAAGAGGAGTGTAGTTAGACAATGGTATCTAACTTGAGAAGATGGATGTCTAATATGATCAGAAGGCATCTAAGATGATGAGATTGCATATAAGATGAGTAGATGATGTCTGAAGGCAGATGAGCGTCTAAAGTAGATGAGCATTTAGACAGCTAATGTGGTAGTAGAGCTCTCCAGATAGCTGACTGTAGAGCTCAACAAATGAATGAATGCCACATACGCGAATATCTCTAAATTTCATTCATAGTACAAGACAAGATTAGAGGATATTCGACGCACTACCTGTTTGTTACGGCCACGATCCAAATACCTAGAGTCTGTTGTACTCTCGTACTATAGGTGACTGTCCAACGGACACATGCCACATGTCCAAAAGGAGGATTCGACCGTTGATGCTTTTCAAAGATATATAGCTGCCTAAGGACAACAGATGAATTGCTAGAACCACAAGATATAAGCTGAAGCACTCTCTCTCTCTCATTGAATCACCATATTTCTACAAGTTTGATTTCTTGAATCAACTTTCTCTCTAGATATTTTATTCTTAAGTGTATTTTGTAATTCAATATGTGAAGTTGGGAAATAAGTTACTGGACTATTTGATAGTCATTAAAATTTTGTTGTAAGTTGAACAAAAGGTGTTATGTTCAACAGGGTGTGTGCTACGTGTTCAGAATAGGCGGTCAATTAAGTCATGGTTTTCTGACTAGGTTTGTGTAGTGTGTTCTATACAAATCAAAGTGTTCTAGTGAATATCCTCCAGTTGAGGAAGAAGGGGTGATGTAGGAGGGTGTACTCCGAACATCCATAAACAAACCCTGTATTTTTTACTTTTTGTCATTTACATTGATCTATCTGACGCTTCAAATCTAACAAACGGTTTCCGCACTTGAACTTGTTCAAGAGTTTGTGAAGATTTGCAAAGAATAGAAACATATTTTAACTTCTAATAGAGTTAAAATTGAACTGACGTTTATAAGTTGTTCACAATAGTTAGACCCCAGTCTCTATTGTCATTACCGATCCCAACAGAATAAATCTCCCATTCATGCTAACTCTTTATAACAGAAACATCAAACTTTGTTTTTCTTTTTTTCTTTACTTATTTTTTCTTTAGTGCGTGCACATTCTACTTAAATTTCACTGAATTTATTTTCATTCTTTAATCAAAGTTGTTTCTTATCTCTAAATTGGAGTGTATTGTGATATCTAATAAAATAACAATAAGTAATAATTTTACAAAGAAAATGAGCAATTAAATTAGGGACGACTATCTAAAAAAATAATAGGTAATAAATTAAAAATACAAATAATTCATTCTTATTATAATAATAACATATATATGATTGAGTAGTATAATTTATATATTAAAAAGTTAATTTTATTTCTAAAAAGATTGAATATATTTAGTATAAAAAAGTATTGTTAAGTTTTCTCTCTATTCTTATTGTTAATAACTCCACAAAAAAATTCTTATAACAGATTTATCAAATTTATGTTATACTTATTTTTTTTATGTGTTGTTGTGAGTTTAATAGGTGTTTCAATATATATATTTAATATATTTATTTTCCTACTTTTTATTTATTATATGTACAATTTTAAATTTAATAAATTTTAAATAATTGAATAAGATTTGTAAATATTTGGTTTTATTTTTTCTGAACATAATGGTTTCAAAGTAAAAGTTGGGTAATGAGTATTGAACCACAATCTTTTTTTCTTTAAAAATATGTAAACGGTTAAATAAACTAAGACAAATATTCATATTTTTTTAAAAGTGAGCGATAAATAAACTAACACAAACACAAACACAAGATAAGATAATGTAAGTGTCGTTCTAAAACCCATTTTTTCAAAATAAATACAATAAACAAACACGAATATTGTTTATTATTATATTTTTAATCAGAACTTTTTAAGAGTTTAAAAAATAATCTCAATATATTCTTAATATATTTAATGATATTTCGTGAAATTTTATATCAATTTTCATTTATTTTATGCATTTAGTTAAAGTTAATCTAAAATAAATTTGAATTTGTAACATAAAAGTCATCTTAATGTAATCGAATATATTACCAAGTTTATTCGACTTTCATATACTATATTTTATTATTTTATGTTAGATTAGAGTTATATTAATAACTAAAAGTCATCTCAAAACATTATATATCATTTTGAGACATATTTTCTCATTTTGGGATATTCTAAGAAAATCTAAAAAAATTGTTTATTACATTTATAATCAAAATGTTTTAAGAGTTTAAAAAACAATCTTATCGTATTTATAATTACTATGAGTATTCTTAATATATTTCATGAAATTTTATGTCAACTTTAATTTATTTTATATATAATTCATTCAAGTTAATCGAAAATAAATTTGGTTTTGTAATATAAAATCATCATAATCTAATCGAAATTATTACAAATCTTATTCGATTAATATATACTATATTTTATTATTTTATTTTATGTTAGGTTATGTTAGAGTTATATTAATAACTAATAGTCATCTCAACACATTATATCATTTTGAGACATGTTTTCTCATTTTGAAATATTCTAAGAAAATCAGTTATTATATTTATAATCAGAACGTTTGAAGAGTTTAAAAAATAATTTTATCAGATTTAAAATTACTATGATATTCTTAATATATTTTATGAGATTTCGTGAGATTTTATGTCAACTTTCATTTATTTAATTTCCATTTTTTTTAAATGTAATGAAATATATAAAATAAAAGAAATATTTCTTAGATGAGTTGAAAGTACTGCCAAACAAGTTGACTGCTACAGTTGTCCTCAAGCAATGGCTAAACATATGATGACGTAACAATTTGATATACTTTGCACCCCTTCCATTCTAATTATTTATATATTAGACTTTTAATTAAACTATTCAAAATGACTATATTTTCGGATTTTAATAATTATTTTTTAAATTTTAGATAGACAGAGATGTATTAGATTTGATATTTAAATTAAAAAATTATATTTTATATGTATTTTTTCAATATTTATAACTTTCTCATTTCGTATTTATTTGGTTATCCTTTTGCATGATTATTTATGGCATTATTCACTAAGAATAATTTAAATTTACATTCGAATGGTTATGTAGAGATTTTTTCGACATAATTTTATTTGTTCATTTGTTCAACTTCAGCTGACCCTACTCAAATGGTTTTATTTTATTTTAGTAGTTATTTTTTTATATATAATTTTTAACTGAATTAGATCATGAGAATTAATTTTTTTTTATAAATATAAAATAAATTCATTAATAATTTTAATAGCTTGTTTGATTTTAGATTTATAAAGATATTTATATCACATAAATATCACTCTAATCATTACATTATTTTATTTATCAATTAAAATATTAAATACCTTTATTTATTTCTGTTAAATTTTAAATATAAAGTAATATTTTAATAATTCTTGTTATAAAAATTCAATTTTTTTTATCAATTTCTTTATTATAAAAATATCATACAAAAGTCTCGTTGACCCAAGTTCAAAAAGTGAAATAAAACTAATTATGTTTTCATATAAAACTAACCCAAGTTCAAAAAGTGAAATAAAACTAATTATGTTTTCATATAAAACTAAGTATATACATTTATATAAAACTATGTATATATTCGGATAAATCATAATTTTTACATGTAATAAATTTTAATACTATGTTTTTTTTAAAAAAAAATTATAACAGAAGCGGTTAAAGTTATACAAAACGGCTGATTTAATGTTAAAATACTTATTTTATTTCTAAAATAAATGAAATATAATCATTAAATATAATTTTTCATTCATGAAAACTTAAAAAATTACAACAAAATTGAATTAAAACTAATTATACTTTCGAATAAAATTATGTATATATTCGCATAAAACACAATTTTGCATTGTTTGACGACTTACTGAACGTTTTTAAAAATAAAAGTTTATAACAGAAGTTGTTAAAGTCAGATAAAACGATTGATTTAATGATGAAATACTTATTTTATTTGTAAAAATATGAAATATAAACCTCAAATACGACTTTTTATTTATTAAAACTAAAAAAATTCAGCATAAAAATGAAATAAATAAAACTAATTATGTTTTCAAATAAAATTAAGTATACATTCGGATAAACCATAGTTTTGAACTGTTTGACTACTTACCGAATGTTTTTAAAAATAAAAGATCACAACATAAGTTGTTAAAGTCATATAAAACGATTGGTTTAATATTGAAATACTTATTTTAGTTGTACCCTACAAATGAAATCAAATAAATAAGAGAAAATGTAAAAAAAAACATTAAAAGTTTTATATGAAGGTCTGAACTAATTTTTATCTGAAGGTATAATTAGTTGTATCTTACATTTTATTAAAAATATTTCAGTTTTCAAACAATATTTTAGTAACATACTAAAGTTTGTTTTATATAATTGAGTTTTCTAGCATTAGAAGTCTTGTTTCAACATTAAACCAAACATTCTAAATGATTTTAACAACTTTTGTTATCCTATATTTATTTTAAAACAATTTAGTAAGTTAACATTATTGGTATAAACTAAGTTTTTTTTTGGGAAAACGGTTAAAACCATTTCATTAAAATCCCAAAAGTGGGAGGGTCAAAAATCAAAGCTAGACAAACCCTAGCTATGATTAAAAGATGACAATCAAACGACCCTAAGAACCCTAGTCATCAAACATACGAAAAATAGAGATTACAAACAAAGATTACAAATTGTATCAAATCTTATTTATCCCAATTAGAATTTCTATTTCCATACAAACCTGATGTTCAACAGGTTGTCTTCCTCTTCCCCTTGTCCTTCCTCTTCCCGTTCCCCTTACAATTAAAGGAGGATGAACTGAAGATGATGATGAATACTGCCTATTCTAATTTTGAATTTCCTTTTATATGAACCCGTTCTGATTTGATAAAAAGAAATATTTTTCAGGATTTCTGAGCTCTTCACCTTGTTGTTCTCAACTTGAATTTCGTGATCATTGTCTCAATATTCTTTAGCTCCAGCTTCAGAATCCTCAGCAACTTTGGATTCTTCTATATCAACCTTAGAATTCTCTTCTTCCTCTTGATCTGTCGGAGTATCTTCCTCTCTGTTTTCATCAGCAACCACTTCAACTTTATTTGATTGAGAATCCTTAACTATCTCTTCAACATGATTAGATTGAGGTTCCACCTTCTTTATCGTACTACTTTCGTCTTGTACATAATTTTCTTTATCTTCCGTTTCCTAGTCTTTAACCACATTTTCTCTTTGAAAATAGGCCCATTTGTATCGTTTTCCTGCATCTTTACTTTCTGACCATTATGAATTTTATGATCTTCTTACTTAGCCAAATCACATTTTGGGCTTGCATGTTGGAAAGTATTGTAAAAAGAGCATATGTCTGGCCTCCACTCATAAGTGATTTCCATGACAGTAGGTTTTCCTTTTCTGTCTACTACTGTCATACTTTTCGGCAGTGTGCTTGTAGGATGCACCTCAATGCTAATTCTAGCAAATGTTAGGTGCTCTCCTCCTTCAGTAATTGGATCCATGTATAATGGTCTACCCAATAAACCTGCAAAATGACTAAGGGCTTTAGAATTGCACATATGTGCAAGTATATTCAGAAGCTTGAACCATATATGTGCAGTTTCTTTTGGCTTACTCAATAGGTTCAAGTCTTCGGACCATTTTTCTAATTAATGTAATTGGATCCTATATATGTATGCCTATTTTCTAGAATTTCCTATAGATTAGATCCCTTCTTGAATTTAAGGAAATATAAATCATGGACATTTGCTAAAATCTTCTCTAGCCCTTTTACTTCCAATTGCTTCAATAGTGCATCTTTAGTAATTGGGAAGGATACTCTGTTTTTCCCTATGTAGTTTCCCACAACTACATTTTCTCCTTCCTTTATACTGTTTTCCTCTACTTCAGTAGGCAATTTAAATTCAAATGGAGAATTTAGTACCTCCACTTTTGTCTGTGTATTGCCCAAGTAGATTTTCCCTTTATAAGAATGATCTTCTGACTTTTTTGCATTGTTTTTCTTCCAGACTTCATTAGTTTTCCATGTTGAATTGCTCCTGATAGTATATGACTTAGATTTGAGAGCCTTCATTAGTTCCTTCATTGTAGCAACTGACCATTAAACAATTTATTCACATTCTTCTTTTTTGAACAGATTCCAGTCTTAAAGTTTGTGGGTGTTGAGTTGAATTGTAATTTGTTGTGCTTTCTCCTTATTGATGACAATTTCTCCTCTTTTGGCATTCATAAGGAACTATGTAATCTGATTCTTGAGCCCAAACAGATTAGCTCTTTCATTATTACTTATCTTCCAAGCTCCTTCATTATCCCCTTATCTTCCTACATTATTTTCAATAGGATTTTTCCCAGTAGTAGTTGGAGCAGATTGCTTAATTGTGTTGGTATTTTTCTGTTCTTTGATAACTTCTTCAGAAATTCTTTCAAATTCTTTGACTGTGACTTCCTTAATTCCTTCCAGCATAAAATCACTAACTTTTTTTGATTTATTACTTTTATTCTTCCCCTTCCCCATAATGGCAGAGACAGAGGAATAGAACAAATTAATTGCAGAAACCCTAAGAGATTATCAAAAGTAACCGAAATCGAGGGCAAAATCTAACGGCGCTTACAAATGTACAAGAAACCCTAGACTAGCAACACTTAATGAACGACGCAAGTCAGTATTGAGATGCCCTGTGCCTATTGTGTCGCCTGTGCCGATCGTGTCGTGCCACTTGTGTCGATGGCGCTTCCTTTGTTTAATGGTGATTCCGATGTCGATTTGATGTCTTACGGTTCAGGACAATATCGTGTCGTCTGTGCCTTTCTTCCTGTGCCTATTGTGCCGTTGTACCAATCGTGCCGCCTGTGCTGATTGTGTCGCTCGTGCCGATCGTGTCGCCAGTGCCGATCGCGAATCAAATCTCCAGAGCTTTTATTATATGCTAGGGTTTACAGTTTTAGACTCTTTTTTCATTTGTATAAACTAAGCTTTATTTGAAGATATAATAGTTTTATCAGAAGATATACATACTTTTATTTAAATATATAATTAATTAGTTTTATTTGACGTTTTGGTAAAAATATTTAAGTTTTTAAGCAATATCTTAATAACATACGGAAGTTTATTTTATATAATTGAGTTTTCTAGCATTAGAAGTCGTGTTTCAGCATTAAACCAAACATTCTAAATGATTTTAACAAATTTGGTTATCCTATTTTCATTTTAAAACACTTCAGTAAGTTTCATTACAAATCAAACTAAGCTTTATCCAAGAGTATACATAGTTTTATCTGAAAGTATAATTAATTTTATCTTACATTTTGTTAAACATATTCAGTGTTCATATTACATTGAATACCCTTCTTCAATTTCTACACCCTCTCTGTTGTTCAGGATGATGACTCTACTTCTAGAGTTGAAGAGACTCAAAATTTTTCAAGAGAATTGAACAGGGCATTTAGATAAGCCAAGTGAAAGAAGTAAACCAAATTCAATGCCATTACTATATCTTTTTATTTTTCAGATAATTGTTGAATGAGGTTTTGAAGTCCCATTGTAGAGGTTTGGGTGTTGAAAATAGGAGTTGAAGCTTTCTCTGTAGACAATTTTATTTATTTTTTACAAGGATGCACAATAAAATCTTCATGAGTTGTTGTTATTATTTCCATGTGTGTATATTGGTGGATTGATGTGGAGGATTTGCTTAATTTACTTCTTCTCAATCCTCATGTATTGTTTTAGACTCAAATATTAAGACTATTTATAACGCCTCAAATAACAAATAATAAATGAAATTAATAAAATATATTAAAAGTAGGATATATATATATATATATATAATTATGAAGAATATCCGGAGAGAGAAGTTAACCCCCAGTCATTAG
The DNA here is from genome assembly GCF_907164915.1 of Impatiens glandulifera. Taxonomy (NCBI): domain Eukaryota; kingdom Viridiplantae; phylum Streptophyta; class Magnoliopsida; order Ericales; family Balsaminaceae; genus Impatiens; species Impatiens glandulifera. The sequence continues at coordinate 135,815 of NW_025919547.1, read as the reverse complement.
GTCCATACATGCATACTACTAATTTTAATTTATATATATATATATATATATTATTTTCTTGCATCATTCTAGACTCCTCCACTGAACCTTGCAGCCAAAGCAGTGATAGTAAGCGTATTGGTTGATTAGAGGTCTTCCACATCTGCACTCAGTCACAGACATTCTGCAAATTCTGCACTCCATATCCTACAAAAACAAAAAATTATATATGTTTGTTTATTATTTAGGAAGTTGAGCTTTAAAAAAAAAATTCTAGTTAACTTACATATCTGTCAGTATAAACACAACTACACCTACATAAGGTCCCCGAAGGTTTTGTGAATCTTCAATGCTTGGGAATTAGTGATCCTTAAATATTCCAATTAATTTAGTTCACAACTGCATCTCTGGTATTGAACAGTCTCATAATTCAAAATGATAAACATATATCGGGAATTGCTGCAAAATTTATAAGGATTAATTATAATATTGAGACAAGTTACAAATAAACTAACAAATAAACCATTCTTATTACCATGTCAAGCAGCTCATAACATTTGGATCCATTCCTTCAAAAAAATTTATATATATATATATATATATATATATATATATATATATATATATATAAGGAACAAAAGATATTGATAAAAGGAATAAATTTCTTACATTACTTCTTCTTCTTTAATGTTTTTTTTCCACTGCTTTTTTAAGAAATGAGCAAGCAAGTTTAGTTATATACCCTTATCTTAGGTCTCATTTGATTTTGGGATTTTTTTTTACCTCAACATTAAAGAACCTTATCTTGCGCATGTGACTAACAACATCAACATATGCACAAATAACTTCTTCTTTCTTTTTTTTCTTTTTTTATCTGGGATCACATGAGAACACATTTGTACTTGTCAAATTATCAACAACCTTCTATTTAAATGTCAATGTCACATCTTAATTATCCCTCAATGATGTAATATTGATCACACACATTTACAGCTTTTACATATTTATAAGTTTCAAATTACAAAATATAAATAAGAAGTTAAATAAAAGCACATATGGCAAAATTAATTTATAAGTTAAAATTTATTTTAAAACTCTATAAGATACAAATATTTTAAATATTTTAAAATAAATAAGAAAGATGAGTTTACAAACTCAATAAATTTAATATTTAAATTTATTTTATTTGTAGAAAAAAAAATAAACATCAAATACAACTGAAGAAAAATTTCAGCAAAAAAGTGAAATAAAACTAAGTATACATTTAGATAAAACTATGTATATCTATGGACAAATCATAGTTTTGACCTGTGATAAAATTTACCATTTCTTTTTTTTAAAAAAAAATTATAACATAATTTGTTAAAGTTAGATAAAACGATTGATTTAATGTTGAAATACTTATTTTATTTGTAGAAGAATGAAAATAAACATCAAATACGACTTTTTATTCATTTTAAAACTGAAAATATTTAATAAAAAGTGAAATAAAACTAATTATGTTTTTAGATAAAACTAAGTATACCTACAAATAAAGCTAAGTATATATATTCGGATAAAATATTGTTTTGACCGGTAATAAAATTTACTGCATTGTTTTAAGAATAAAAGATTATATCTAAGCTGTTAAAATCATATACAACGACTGGTTTAATGTTAACATACTTATTTTATTTGTAGAAAAATAAAATATAAACATCAATTAAACTTATCATTTATGAAAACTGAAAAAATTTCAGCAAAGAGTGAAATAAAACAAATTATGATTTCAGATAAAACTAAATTTACCTTTATATAAAATATTGTTTTGAACTATTAGTTGACTTACTGAAATTTTTTTAAAATAAAAAGTTGTAAAAGAAACGGTTATAAAACGATTGATTTAATGTTAAAATACTTATTTTATTTGTAGAGAAATGAAATATAAACATTACATACAACTTTTCATTCATGAAAACTAAAATAAAATTACAACAAAAGTGAAATAAAACTAATTATGATTTCAAATAAAACTAAGTATACACAACGTACGCATTCGCATAAAGCATTATTTTGCACTGTTTAACAACTTAGTGAACGTTTATAAAAATAATAGTTTATAACAGAAGTTGCTAAAGTCAAATAAAACGATTGGTTTAATGTTGAAATATTTATTTTATTTGTAGAAAAAATGAAATATAAAACTTTGAACTGAAAAATAATTAGCAAAAAGTGAAATAAAACTAAATATACATTCAGACAAAGCTATGTATACATTTTGATAAAGCATAGTTTTGAATTATTTGACGACTTAATGAACGTTTTTAAAAATAAAAATTTATAACATAAGTGGTTAAAGTCAGATAAAACAATTAATTTAAGGTTAGAAATACTTATTTTATTTGTAGAAAAATGAAATATAAACATTAAATACGACTTTCTATTAATGAAAATTGAAATTTTTTTATAAAAAGTGAAATAAAACTAAGTATACCTTTAGATAAAACTATTTATATCTTTGGATAAATTATAATTTTGACTTGTAATGAGATTTAGTACATTGTTTTAAAAATAAAAAATTATAACCCAAGTTATTAAAGTCATATAAAATGATTGATTTAATGTTGAAATATTTATTTTTTTTTTAGAAATATAAAATATAAACATCAAATATAACTTATCATTCATAAAAAATTGAAGAAAAAATTCAGTAAAAAGTGAAATAAAACTAATTTTGTTTTCGAATAAAACTAAGTATACATTCGGATAAAACATTGTTTTGATCGGTAATAAAATTTACATCTTTGTTTTAAAAATAAAAAATTATAACATAAGTGGTTAAAATTAGATAAAACGAATGGTTTAATGTTAAAATACTTATTTTATTTGTAGAAAAATAAAATATAAACATTAATTACAACTTATCATTCATTAAAACTGAAAAACAATTAGCAAAATGTGAAATAAAACAAATTATGCTTTCAGATAAAACTAAGTATACATCCCTTCTGATAAAGCATTGTTTTGAACAGTTTGGTTTGGTGACTTACTGATTTTTTTTTTAAAAAAAAATTATAAACGAAATTGTTAAAGTCAGATAAAATGATTGATTTAATGTTGAAATATTGTAGAGAAATGAAATATAAACATTAAATATAACCATTCATTCATCAAAACTAAAAAACAATAAGATAGACAACACTTATTAAATTATTTTATTCGTCTTTGTATTGTTTTTCTATTTAATGAAACATATAAAATAAAATAAATATTTCTTAAATTTGAAGTTGCCAAACAAGTTGAACACTAAATTGTCCTCAAGCAAGGGCTAAACATATGATGATGTAACAATTTGATATATTTTGCACCAATTCAATTCTAATCAATTACATATTTAGACTTTTAATTAAAGTATTTAAAAGTGATCAAATTTTCGGAATTTGATAGTTATTTTTTAAATTTTAGACAGCATTGTTTATCAATTATTCAATAAGAATAATTTAAATTTACATTCAAACTACTATTTGGTATAGATTTTATGTACTCTTGATTTGTTTAACATACCCTAATCAAATGGTTTTATTTTATTAATATTATTATTTTGTAGATAATTTTTTATATGTAATTTTGAATCTAATTAGATGAGAATTAATTGTTTTCAAAAAATAAAATAAGGTAATCAATATTTCTAATAGCTTGTTTGATTTTAGATTTATAAAAATATTTATATTACATAAATATCATTTTAATCATTAAATTATTAAATTTCTCAATTAAAATATTAAATATTTTTATTTATTTCTTTAAAATTTTTAAAAAAAATTAATATTTTAATAATTCATCTTATAAAAATTCAAATTTTATTTTATAAAAAAATCATACCAAAGTCTCATTACCCAAGTTCAAACAAACTCTAAAATATATATATATATATATATATATATATATATATATATATATATATATATATATATATATATATATATAATTAGGTCCACTTAATAAAAATATACTTGATGAATTGAAGGACATTCGTGGACTTATACAACTTGCCTAGTTCCATAATTATCCACGTCTCTCTTTTACTTTTTCTATTTTTAAGTAAACTTTTTAACATAGCAAAACTTATAAATAGCCCCAATTATTTTAAACGTATATTATTTTATATTATTTCTAAATAATGTTGTTTGATGTAGATTATAATTAATATATTTAGGTTTAGAGATATTAGATGTTATATATAATTAATAAATAAACATTATTTGAATATATATATATATAATAATACAATTATCTTTCTCATTTGAATTATCTTCTCATTCTTGATTCTTGATCATTTGAATTTAGCGTGCCTATAAAATTATTACTCTTTTTCTTCTTTTATGGCCCTATTCCTAAAATATAAAATATCATTATAATATATTTTTACAGTAGACATATATTTAAAACAATCTACCTAAATACATCTACGTGTTAAAAAAAGGTAGATACATACCATACCTAATATATTATATTCTAATTCTAGTATATACTATACTAGAATATTTAGAATAAAGAATTAATCCGCAAACTAATCCATATATGCATATTTTAGGTCGATTCAAATTTTACTTATCATAAATACTCAGAATTTTGGGCCCACAGACACCTCCATGAGGACCGTCTCGGAAAATCGTGTTAAACGATTATAATATTGATGTTAGACATTTTCGACAAAAATTCCTTCCGATGAGAAATTAACACGTTCATTATGTCTAGTGCATTAGAGATAATAAAAAATTGACTATGGTATGATTTTTATTTTTATTTTTAAGAAAATGACATGAAAACCGAGAAGAATAAATATAATAATAAAATAAGGACCGGTCAACTTGGTCAACCGTTCTTGGATTAGTCAAAGGAGTTGGATGATGTCAGCATTCATAGGATGCCTATCTAGAATGAAAACCAAAGCTACACTTGTAGTCACCATATTTTTACATCTTAGAAATTCATAACTCGAGTTGTAGTTGATGGTTTTGGGTGACTCAACTTGGGTTGAGAAGCTGATCCACATACCTTTCGAACTGAACCGGTTCCAAGCCCTGGATCGACGATTAGAACACTCGACCGATCAATACAATATGATCAATGCTCCAGGTCTGGATCTTAAAGGCTAACCGGAGGTAAGCTACACTTCTAAAATTCATAGTTTTTGAACTACTAGACCATTTTGTATGAATGAGCTATCATTCGAAAGCACTTTGAGTTATATTTCCAATGGTACCAAATATACTTCCTGGTTCGCTATACAACTCACCCCAAGTCGCCCGTAGTGAGACTGATACATGTAATGACACGCCCTTGTGCATCTGTTTTTAATGGTTGACACGGGCCTTATTGGCAACTCTTTAAAATATGAAAATTGTGGGCGAGATTCAAACCTTTCTAATTTCTACTCGCTCATCATGTGAGGAGTCCCGAGTCCAAAGTTAAGAGCATATGAAGTCGCTTGTTCAGAAATTGCGAAGGAACTAAAGGGTGAATAAAAGAGAAACTTTAGAAATTTGTAACAGTATCTAGGTTGCACCATTTGGGTTGATTAAAAAAGGAGATTCAAGTTTATATAGTTATGAATCCACCATAAAAAGTTCACACTAAATGGATTAAAAACGAGACCATGCTGATTTATTAAAGGTAAGAGTGCTAAAGAAAAGCAAAAGGGTTTCTTAGGAATTGAAATAGAATTTTAATTAAAAGACCAACGGAGCTTCAGTTGAGAGGGATTTTTGAGTTCTTGAAAAACAGAAAAGATATCTGAGCCAGTTAGAGGAGGGTCAGTTACATCAATCAAAGGAATGGTGTTCCAGGGCAAGGCGTTAGCAGTTCTACTATGGCATCAGGATTGGTTGATCAGTCTGGTCAAAGGCAAAATAAAACATAAAACTTTTTAACATAGCAAAAAAAATATGGAAAAATTATCCATCGATGATGTAATATTGATCACACACATTTACAACTTTTACATATTTATAAGTTTCAAATTACAAAATATAAATAAGAATTTAAATAAAAGCACATATGGCAAAATTAATTTATAAGTTGAAATTTATTTTAAAACCCATAAGATACAAATATTTTAAATATTTAAAAAAAAAATAAGAAAGATGAGTTTAAACACTCATAAAATTTAATATTTAAATTTATTTTATTTGTAGAAAAATAAAATATAAACATCAAATACAACTTATCATTCATAAAAACTGAAGAAAAATTTCAGCAAAAAAGTAAAATAAAACTAAGTATACCATTAGATAAAACTATGTAGATCTACGGACAAATCATAGTTTTGACCTGTGATAAAATTTACCGTTTCTTGTTTTTGATAAAAAAAAATTATAACATAATTTGTTAAAGTTAGATAAAACGATTGATTTAATATTAAAACACTTATTTTATTTGAAGAAAAATAAAATATAAACAATAATGACAACTTATCATTCATGGAAACTGAAAAAATTTCAACAAAAAGTGAAATAAAACAAATTATGCTTTCAGATCAAACTAAATATACTTATAAAACTATGTATAAATTCGGATAAAATATAGTTTTGAACTGGTTGGTGACTTATTGAACTTTTTTTAAATAAAAATTTATAACATATATTGTTAACGCTAGATAAAAAACGATTAATTTAATGTTGAAATTCTTATTTTATTTGTAGAAGAATGAAAATAAACATTAAATACGAATTTTTATTCATTTTAAAACTGAAATTTATTAATGAAAAGTGAAATAAAACTAATTATAGAATTTGTATCGTCTCTTTTCTCTCTGATCTTGACGAAAATGGCTTCTTTTGTGCCAAAATCTCTTCAAGTGAGCTTCAAATCCGTGTCTACGGTACCCATTCCTGGAGTGATTCAGGTCCTTGAATCACTAAAGTGTTCTGGGTTGAAGGAGTTTCTTCGCCCTCACGATGCCTATCATGATCAGGCTATCCGTGAGTTCTTCGCATCTGCTGTGTTTCTAGACAACGAATGGGTGCATACAACCATTCTAGGAGAAGAAATCTGTTTCAACGAAGAACTCTTCGGGGACTTTTTTGGTCTTCCATCTGAAGGAATCCATGTGTTTACTCCCTCTTCGTTCGAAACCATGTCTAAGATGATGCCGGTTTTCACAGATGTAATCCATAATCTTTCTTCTCTATCCGGTAAAAGTAGAGATTTGAAAGTCGAATTTCTTATTCTAAAAGATATCATCTTAAAATCTCTTCTTGTATGAGGTATCCCTCACTCAAATATCTCCAAAATCTTCGACATAATGGTGGCCATCACCAAAGGTGTACTCATCAACTGGACAAGGTTTCTATTCAGTAATCTCGTTAAAATGATCTGTTCTTGAAAGAGATATTTTGGATATGACGGTTCCCTCGGGTCCTTTTTATATTGTCTTGCTGAAGTTCTTGATCGGGATGCCTTTATTCATCCTTCTATATTGGATAGACAAAAGGTTTTCGACTACGTCCATAAAATGCATAGGATTCAGTTGAAGAAAAGAAACAGAGACGGGTCTTCCTCTTCTCGAACCTAGACTCAGAGCTTTCCCTTGTCCTCCTTCCTAGAAGAAAAATAGGAGAAGAATATGAAGATTAGTTTTCTTAAGAAGAAAAATGTCTTTCTGTTAATTGTAATGTTAGTTTAATGCCATGTATTAAACTAATTTAATTAGTTGACTTTGAAGAGTACTGTGTTTAAACGGGTTCTTTATTATATTATGTAATAAAATGTATGTGCATCATTGATTATATTTGTTTACCTTTGCTGGATGTTTAATATCATCATCAAAAAGTAAGAAATTGTTGGGTCAAATTATTTTGACTATATGTCAAAGTAGTTTGACCAATATTGTTTTGATGATGTGTTAAACCGTTTAACCGTTTCTGATGCAGGTGTGTCGAAAACAAGTTATATCGGACTAAGTCTTAATGAGGCGCATTAGACTTAGTTGGCATGAGTTGGTTAGACGGGCTAGTCTAACATATGGTTAGACGGGCCAGTCTAACAGTTAGACGTGCCAGTCTAACAGATTATGTATTAGACGCGCTGGTCTAATATGTAGTTAGACGTGCAGGTCTAACAGAAAGTTAGACGTGAGGTCTAACTCCTTTAGATTAGTCTGAAGAGATGAGTTAGACGTGCATGTCTAACAGAAAGTTAGACGTGAGGTCTAACTCCTTCAGATTAGTCTAAAGAGATGAGTTAGACGTGCAGGTCTAATAGAAAGTTAGACGTGAGGTCTAACTCCTTCAGATTTTTCTGAAGTGACTTGATATTAGACGTAAGTCTAATTCCATTAGACCAGGCGGTCTAATGGATCCTTCTAATAGACGTGGGCGTCTAATTTCATTAGACTTTCCAATCTAATGAAATACATCTAATGCCCTACTTGAGCTTAGGCTTGAGCTAGCGTTTGTCTACCTACATTCAACTAGTTGTGCGCTACTCCTGCTCCACTTACTAGTGAAGATTAGTATGACAGCCAGTTGAAACCAATGAAGCAATTCCATGTAAGCGAATATTCTTCCCACTACTTGTGTTTTGCAGGTTCAGTCCTTGAAGAATATTTGGCGCACTCCCTAATTGGTACGGCCACGTTCCCTGCATTCAGAGTTTGATGGGTGCTATAGAGGTGTTCCAATGGAGCTCACCATGTGTTATTCCTAGAAGATTCGACCGTTAGTCCTTATTTCATTTATATCGATCGTCAATGACAATGGAAGAACTGCCAAAAAATAGTTACGAAAACTGCTGAACAAGTGAACAATCTCTACAATTCTATCAAGCGACAAAGCAATCTAAGAACTTTCTTTCTTCTTTACTGTGTGTATTCAAGAGAGAATTAGAATCAAAAGCATTATATTAGCTGAGTGATTTTCTTCATCTTGTAAGTTAAACAGAATCTATTCTGTTTAACAGTGAGCTAATTCTTGCACTCTGTAATTTAATTAAAAGCTTAGTGAATCCTTCCGGTGGTTGGAAGAAGGGGTGACGTAGGAGGGTTTTACTCCGAACATCCGTAAACAAACTGTTGTGTTGTTTCCTTTTGCTATTTTCTTCATCTTTGGTTCTTAAGCTTCAAACCCAAGTAAACGTTTCCACCCTTGAATATGTTTCAAGTGTTTGCAAAGGTTTGTGAAAAATAGAAAGAGATATTAATCCTTAACAGGATTTCTATCAAGTCGTTTATTAGAAGTTATCATAAATAGTCAGACCCCCGTCTATATCTGTGATACCGATCCTATCACTACTTTCAAACATGCAAACAAACAACCTCATCAATATCGATTCATCTCCAACAAACGTGATTGCAGTTGTCGATGAGGAAGAACACCATAATGGGTCATCTCATTGGAGTAAATAATATTTTCTGAGAAAATAAAGTAAAAAAAATAATTATAATTTTTTACATATAAAATCTTATTAATTGGTATTATGGATTGAGTTTGTTGTTTTTTTAAATAAAAAAAGAAAATAAATCATTATTATATTTCCTTAACTTTGTTTAGATTTTAAATCTTCCTAATAACTAATAATTAATTATTCAAAATTTCAAATTTTAAAATATATTATAATACGAAAAATTAACACTATTTATAACTCCTCAAATTAAAATAATTGGACGCTTCACAATATGGACTTTCCCTTTTTGTATTGATTTAAATATAAAAGCATAAATGGAAAATATATTTTAAGTTAAGAAATTATTTTAAAATTAACATATAAAATTAGAACAATAAAATTAACATATAAAATTAAAAAATAATAAGATAGACAACACTCATTCAATTATTTTTTTCGTCTTTGTATTGTTTTCTATTTCTATTTTTTTAAATGTAATGAAATATATAATATAAAAGAAATATTTCTTAGATGAGTTGAAAGTACTGTAAAACAAGTTGAATGCCACAGTTGTCCTCAAGCAATGGCTAAATATATGATGACGTAACATTTTGATATACTTTGCACCACTTCCATTCTAATTATTTATATATTAGACTTTTAATTAAACTATTCAAATGCGTGGTGGGATTCCTTACTGTGATGAGGTGGGCCCTTTATGGAGTCTGCTTTATCTTCTCTCCCTTCTAATGTGGTTGATAAATCAAAGTTGGTGTGTTCTCACTGTAAGAAACTGGGACATGATGTTTCTGACTGTTTTGATACGCATGGGTTTCCGGAGTGGTTTCTTGAGGGACAACGTAAAGGGCGATGTGGTGATCCCAGGCGCAGAGGCGCGACGGTTAGAGGTGCCTCAACTGGAGGTGCGTAGGCTGTTGTCGCGGTTCTGAGTTTCGTTGGAGGCTTTGGCGCGGGTTCAGATGGTGCGCAGGGTCTGGTTGCGCTACCCCTTCACCTCAACATGGTTCATTCCCTATTCCTGGTTTGACTCCCACTCACTGCCAGAATCTCCTTCGCCTAGCTGTAACGATGGTTCTTGCACTGATCGTTTGAGTGGTAAGTATCATTAATCTTGGATTATTGATTCAGGGGCTACCTTACATGCCACTGGGGTCCAAGACGGTTTAGTTGATTGCTTTGTGGGGACGGAGTGTCCCATTTCTCTATCCGATGGTAGCATTGTTACTGCTCATATACGGGGTTCTGTGTACTTATCTCCTGACATTACTCTAAAAAATGTTTTATTTGTCTCATCTTTGACCTGTAACTTGATTTATGTTACTCAGTTGTTTGATAATTATCATGGTGATATCTCATTCTCATCTAATTTATGTACTTTTTAGGACCGTAGTACTAGGAAGGTGATTAGAGCAGGTGAACGAAGGGGGGGTCTCTACTACTAGTGCAGTGTTCCGGCATCACTTTTTGTCTGCTCAACTAAGAGTCTGGGGATTTGGCACAGTAGGATGGAGCATCCTTCAGACAGTGTGCTATAGCATTTACCTGGTGTTATTGTTACTCGTCGTTCTTCTAGTGTTAGTCATTGTGATATCTGTCATCAGGCCAAACAGTCTAGGAGTGTTTTTTATGACAGTGATTCATATGCTAGGAGTATTTTTGATTTAGTAAACTATGACCTTTGGGGTCCTTATGATGTTCCTTCCTCTAGTGGAGCACATTATTTTCTTACTTTGGTTGATAATTTTAGTCGAGCTGTGTGGGTAGTTCTTTTATCTGTTAAAACTGAAGTTTTCACTATCTTTATAAAGTTTATTGCTATGGTCAAAAGATAATTTGTAGTTGATATTAGACATGTAAGAACTGATAATGGAACAAAATTTAATTGTTTGAAATATTATTTTTCTGAGGCTGGTGTATTATTTCAAACTTCTTGTGTGCATACTCCTCAACAAAATGGTAGAGTAGAGAGGAAACATCGACATATCTTGAATGTTGCACGGGCTGTCATTTTCCAGAGTTCTATTCCTATTGAGTATTGGGGGAAATGTGTTCTTACTACATGCTACTTGATAAATAGGACTCCTTCTCGTGTTTTGGGCTTTCGTACTCCTTATAAGGTGTTATATAGTACCGCTCCCACTCTGTCTAACGTGCGTGTTTTTGGTTGTCTTTGTTATTCCTTTGATTTACACTCTCGTCGTGACAAGTTTTCTAGTCGTAAGTGTGTGTTTTTGGGTTATCCCCTAGATAAAAAGGGGTGGAGATTATTGGATTGGGAAACTAAGGAGGTTTTTGTGTCTCGTGATGTTGATTTTTATGAAAATGAGTTTCATTTTACCCCTGTGGATTGTACTGTCTCTGTTCCTCCCATTAGTGTTGTGGAGGAGGCACCAGAACAAGTTTCGGTAGGAGAGTTCATAGTGTCTGATGAGCCGGGGAGGGCTTTGGGCGAAGAGGCTGGTGCGCAGGATTTAGTGAAGGAGACTAATGCGTAGGGCTCTACTGAGGATCCTGGTTCGCTGGTTTTGCAGTAGGCGAGCGAGTCTAGCGTTGAACAGCCGCAGTCGAGCGTCAAGCAACCACAGTTGGGAAAAGGTATGAGGACTCGGACTCCTTCTTCATGGTTGACTAATTATATTACCCCTCTTCGACATCATTCATCTTGCTCTGACCCTTCCTCAGGTACTCGGTATCCTCTTGCACATCATTTGAGTTATGATTTATTCTCTGTGAGACATTGGAATTTTTTGGCTGCCATTTCTATAGGCGTTCAGCCTAAATCTTACCGACATGCCTCTCGTGATCCTAGATGGCGCGCAACCATGTAGAGTGAGATACGAGCCTTGAAGGACAATGGAACGTGGAGTTTAGAGGATTTACCTTAAGGGAAGAAGGCATTGGGCAGTCGTTGGGTCTACAAGATCAAGCACAATTCTGATGGGTCAATTGAGCGCTTGAAGGTATGTCTGGTTGTCTTTGGCAACCATCAGCTTGAGGAGATTGACTACTCTAAGACCTTTTCTCTAGTTGTCAAAATGAGTACTGTTCGGACCTTCCTTGCAGTTGTTGCTGTTCGGGATTGGCACTTACTCCAGATGAATGTGCATAATTCCTTCCTTCATGGTGATCTGAAAGAGGAAGTATACATGCACCTACCACTAAGTTTTGAGTTCGGTCATAACAACAAAGTGTGTCGCCTGCGTAAGTCTCTCTATGGACTAAAACAGGCGTCTCGTTGTTGGTTTGCCAAACTGACAACTGCCTTGCTTTCTTATGGTTTTATTTAGTCTCATTCGGATCATTCTCTGTTTTCCTTTGTGAGCCGTAATGATGTCTTACATGTCTTGATATATGTGGATGACATGATAGTATCAGGGAGTGATTTGGGGACACTAGATGCCTTCAAGCAATATTTATCATCATGTTTTCATATGAAGGACTTGGGGGATCTGAAGTACTTTCTAGGAGTTTAGGTTTCCAGGAGTGCTGAGGGTATTTCTTTATGTCAACGGAAATACGTTCTAGATATTATTTCCGAGTGTGGTTTTCTGGGTGCTAAGCCTGCTGGTTTTCCTATGGAGCATAATTATAAGTTGGGGGAGTTAGTGAGTGCGCAGATGGAGGATCTGGATAGCTATCGACGGTTGGTGAGGAGATTGATATATTTGTCTTTCATAAGACCTGAGTTTATGCATGACCCATTATAGGATCACTATCAGGCAGCATTATATTATCTCAATTTATGCATGACCCATTATAGGATCACTATCAGGCAACATTATGGGTTGTGAGATATCTGAAGAATGCTCCATTACAGGGTATACTCTTAAGGAGTGATTGTGATCTTAGGTTATCTGGATGGTGCGATTCTGACTGGGCATCCTCTCCCAAGTCTCACAGATTAGTTACTGGGTGATTGTTGTTTCTTGGCTCTTCTCTCGTGTCCTGGAAGTCCAAGAAACAGCCAACTATGGCTTTATTTTCCGCTGAGGCTGAGTATCGATCTTTAGCAACTTTGATTTGTGAGTTGAAGTGGCTACAAGGGGTCATGGTGTTCCTTGGAGTACCTCAATCGGGTATGCATGTGTACTCAGACAGTCAATCAACTCTTCATATGGCTCGGAATCCAGTATTTCATGAGCGTAGCAAGCACATTGAAGTGGATCTATATTTCTTACGGGTTCATATCCAGGATGGGACTATTGTTGCTTCTCATGTTCCAACGACTTCTCAATTGGCTGATATTCTCACTAAGCCTCTTGGGAAATAATTATTCGACCATTTTAGATCCAAATTGGGTATCTGTGATTTGCATGCTCCAACTTGAGGAGGGGTGTTAGACTATGTTATATTAGTTGATATTCTATTATTATATATGATTAAATGGGCTGGAGATATGGCCCAATCGTTATAGAATTTTAATGTATATATATATATTTTACACAAACCCTATTCAAGGTTAAAAATGTACTTACATTTGACACAATCCAAAGAGAAAAGCAGTAAAGAAAAGCTGCAGAGGGGATAAAGGACGAAGGAGAACGAATATTCTCTTACGTGGTGTAGAAAAGGAGTGGAAGACATGAGGTCACTAGTTCACGCAAAAAGTTTAACTTTAAAAGAAAATCAGATCAAGAACAGCTCGGAAGAAAAAGCTTCGACGAATAACTTAGATTTAAGGTGAGGTCAAGTTTAATTTTATCTTGAATCTTCAGTAATCTGGTTGACACTGTGATGTTGTAATTGTCTGAAACGTGATCTGTTTTTTTAGCTTAGCTTAGCTTTAGGGAGTTCTTGATTGATTGAGTATATTGGGATCTAACTATAATAGACGAGAGAGCTTCTTACACAAGTAGTTACAACCAACCGTCGCGGTGAAGCTTCAACCAAACCTGCAGAAGATTCTCCTATGATTAATTTTCTGATTTTTAATCGATTCCTATGAGCTTCTAAAAATATTTTTAACTATCTTGTCATGTTTTGGGAATTCTGAGAATCATTTTTGAAAATAACTTGTTTTAAACTGTTTTATTCGGAGTTTTTCTCAACTCCAAAGATTTCAAAAGGAAAACACTCACAACTTTGAATTAATTTATTCTCTCTTCTTCTTTTCAAAGGAATAAATTTATAATCTTTGATCTCTATCCTCATCCCATTCATTTACACTCATTTGTTCTCCCTCGGGAATCATGATCCCTTTCTTCTTTAGGAATTGTGCTCCATGCCTTTCATTACTTTTTCCTCGTCAAATATCTCGTTAATAGGATTAGCCCCACTGCAAAACTGGTTAATATTTCTCACACAAGTAAAAGAGTTCTGAACTCAGAACAAAAACGTAACAATCCTTCAAATATCAATTGACCAATTAGTTAGGAGTAGAGACTGTTTGTAAAGACAGGCGTATAGGACATAATGTCGTAGGCCATTTCTTAATACATAACCAAACACCGAAATTATAAACCGAATCTATGATTTTTTTTCTTTAGTTTCTTTGGAAAGAAAACTAAAGTAGCGACTCTCAAGTCAATTAAATTGATAAATCCGCTAGTGTATCGATTTAAAACTTGTACGGGCCAATTCAAAAGACCAGTGCTAAAGAACTCTATTTTCGGTTCCTCATCACTTTCCACATTTTTACAGGATACAGAGAAAGGTAAGTCAATAGGTTCTTTAACATAGCTTTTCTTAACATACCGAAAAACGTTTTCTCTTAAAAACACAGTACACGGGTCGAACCTATAATGATGGGTCACAAACCTAAAATGGTTTAGTGGATCAAAAGTTATGACCAAATGAATATAGCCAATTTCTGATTAGCTTTTGGGCTTGCAACATAAACATGCATCACCTTGTGTTTGTTGGTTGCAACCCTTAAAAACAAAATTTGGGAGGTTAGCACTGGTGCAATTGGAAAGGTATGGATGTTAGCTTGCACCAAAAGATGGAATCAATTATTTTCATCAACTACAACCTCAGAAATAAAATTATTTCTGAAATGTGGACGGTTTGGATTCCAATTGAGCGGATTCCACTATTTTTAAATGTTGTTGAGTTTTTAAATTTTAATTGCTGATCCATTTTTATAGGGAGATAGTCCAACTTACCAAATCAACTAGAGCCAGCTAATTTTGGGTTGTCAGCCTCGAAGGTTGGTCTCCTAATTCCATTAAGAATTTAGGTTTTTACATCCATACGAAGTTGGTGCAATGTTCTACCCATATTCCCGATTATTCAAACCTAAACAAGAACACTTTGAAGACTTGAAGAATTTGGTGGCCTTCCGTAGTGGCTCCATCCGCTGGTCCGATGGATGACGTGGCATGTGGTGGTAAACCTATTTTTGGTGCCAAAATTTGAAATTTAATATTTTTACTTTGAGCGTTTTTTTTGAAAAATAAAATATCAATATTATAGTAATTTTTATTATTTCTAATGCTCTGGATATCATGAACGTGTTATTTTGTTTTTGTACCTTTCGCGTTTAAAAAAAAGTCGCGTTTAATTTTAAAGAATAACTTTTAGGATATCTTTTCGTTGAAAATGTCCAATAAAAATATTATACTTATTTTATATAATTATTCGAGCCGATCCTCATGAAGATTTCGTTTGTCCGAATTTTGAATATAATTTAAAATTGATGTTTGAATCAACCTGAAATAAACTCGAAAGCTGATTTGCGGATTAATTTTATTATTTAAAATAATCTAGTATAGTATTCGTGAATGAACATTTAAGTAGACCAAATATATTTATTTTCATTATTTTAGGTTCGTCTACACGTATTAATTCTTGTATAATCTAGGGCTGCAAATGAGCCGAGTCGAGCTCGAATTTGCTTGAGCTTGAACTCGACTCGATTTAGTATTTATTAGCTCGACTCGAACTCGAGCTCAAACGAGTTTATAAATTTGAGCTCGAGCTTGACTTGACTATTTACCTATAAGGTCGGCTCGACTCGAAAATCTCGAACTCAAGCTCGAATTCAAGATCGAGTTCGAGCTCAAACTCAAGCTCAAGCTCGAATTCAAGCTCGAACTCAAACTAAAATTTATTTTCAAAATGAAATATCAAACTTTCATACATATTCAACATTTAAAACATAATATTTAAAATTGAAAATATAAAAAAATCATAACTATTTAAAATTCCAAAATCATGATAATCCAAAAAGCATTTAACCATAATTACTAGTCAAAATTCTAAAATTAAAGTACAATACTATATAAATTGTTTGAACATTCAATATATTAATATTTTTTAAGTCACGTTCTTCAAGCATAGCACAAGTACACCTACCTGCATTTAAGATTAAAAATAATTAATATAAAAAATAGATGTTAAAACAAATAACTAAAATTTAACTTACTTTAAGGAGTAGATACGGACAAAAACAAATTCAAGTGATTTTTTTATTAAATATTATTATATATAATTAAATTATTTGGGTATAAATATAACAAAAATTTATTGACTTATTTATAGAAAGAATCTATTAATTTATTTATATATTACAATATATTATTAATATTGTAAATTCATTTTTTCTCTCAACATATTATATATAATATATACTAACCTTTTTTATCTCTTCATAATATATACAAAATATATACTAACATTTTTTTTATCTTTTATTATATATAATATATTAATATTTCAATATTATATATAATATAATATAATATTGTTTATTGCATAATAGTGTTTTTCTATATAGATCTATGATCAATATATATTAAAAATATTTTTTTATATAGATCTATGAACACTATTAATATATATAATAGTGTTTTTCCATATAGATATATATGAACAATTAATATATATAATAGTGTTTTTCCATATAAATCTATGAACGATCTATATAAGCACAAATTTTTCATAATACAAAAAAAATCAAAGTTATTTAAAAGTATGAGTAATAGCTATAGTAGAGATAAAAATATATTTTAATTTACCTGAAAGTTTCTTGTGAATGAACGAGAGAAATAGTGTAGATAAAAGATAACATAAAAAAATGAATTTACCTATTATGAATGAGTGAAAGTAATGATGAAGACGAAAGAAGAAGAAATATTGAAGAAGGAAGAAGAAGTAATGGTGAAGATAGAGGAAGAACAAGAAAAAAGAAGAAATGGTGAAGATGAGGAAGAAGAAGAAGAAGTAATGGTGAAGACGGAAGAAAAAAGAAGAAAAAGAGATGAAGAGTTACTTATGATTGATACATTAGAAATTAGGGTTTTGTTTTATGACAATATAATATAATAATGTGGATTATGGGCCTTCTATATGGGCTTTGAAAATAGAGAGAAAAGAAAAAAATTTGTTTTAAATTTTAAGTTTTTTATATTAAATAAATAAATATATTATATATTATCAGGCTCGAAAAAGCTCGACAAGCCGTCGAGCAAGCATTATATGAAGAAGTAATGGTGAAGACGGAAGAAAGAAGAAGAAAAAGAGATGAAGAGTTACTTATGATTGATACATTAGAAATTAGGGTTTTGTTTTATGACAATATAATATAATAATGTGGATTATGGGCCTTCTATATGGGCTTTGAAAATAGAGAGAAAAGAAAAAAATTTGTTTTAAATTTTAAGTTTTTTATATTAAATAAATAAATATATTATATATTATCAGGCTCGAAAAAGCTCGACAAGCCGTCGAGCAAGCATTATATGAAGAAGTAATGGTGAAGACGGAAGAAAGAAGAAGAAAAAGAGATGAAGAGTTACTTATGATTGATACATTAGAAATTAGGGTTTTGTGATAGAAAAATTAAGTAAGTTAATTTTTGGAACCGGTCAGACAAACTAAACAGTTGTCAACCTTCATGTGCAGGTACAGATCAAAACCGTATGAACCGGTTGGCGTATCAAAACCAGTTGCTTCTATACTTCAAAGAAACCAGTTTCAAGTGATCAAGTTAAAGATCAGAGAAACCGGTTTTCACTTTCTCAAGCGGCCGGTTAGCCAAGACAGAAACTTTCATTCCAACCGGATCATACTGCACAAGACACAAAAACCGGAAGGTTCAGAACAAAAGTCAGAAGATTCAAACTTCAAGAGTGACGTACCATGACGGAAGAAACGTGTCTTGAAAGAATAAAAGAAGATCGGATCCGATCGGAAGCATGCGAGGAAAGCAATGATGCTTTATCGATCTAAAATTGACAACCGGAAGTGCATGTTCAACACGTGTCCAAATCTGAAAACCGGCTACGTCATCTGTTGCTCAGAGCTGCCTGCATGAATGCCAGGTGTTGAGGAAAGTGAAACGTGCAAGCAATCTTTTCTGCAGCAGGCGTGATGATGATCGACCAATCCGCAGGAGAGAGGAGAAAGTGACCGTTGGAGATTTTCAGCTATAAAAGGAAGTCGAAACGTCTTCATTTAATGCAGTTCCAAGAAGTTCAGAAAACAGTTAACGAGTTGTAAAGGCATAAAATTCTAGAGAGATAAAGTCTTATATTCCAAAACCGGTGTGTCTAAAACCGGAAGCTTTCTGTGTGTTTGTGTTGAGTTGTTGTATTACATCAAAGTGTGAGTTTGGTGTAACCGGCGAGTAGCGAAGTTGGGCTCGACCGGAAGTATTTTTGTAACTCTAAAGAGTTAGTGGAGATCCTTCTCATAACCTGAGAAGAATGGGTGACGTAGGAGGGTTTTCTCCGAACATCCATAAACAAATCCTTGTCTCGTGTTCTTTTCTTTGCTTTTATTACTTAGCCTAACCTCAAACTAAGCATACTCCTAAAACCGGTCACTCACATCCATTAAACCGACTTCTTCTAAAACATCATCTAAAGTCGCATTCGTTGCTTCAACCTGAAACAAACATTTCCGCCCTTGAACCAGGTTCAAGAGTCTGTGACAGTTTGTGCAGTGCTAAGAACGGTTTTAGTCTTTAACCGAACTATCACCAAAGAGTGTTGTGTGTTGTAAGCGGCCACCCTTACCGAAACCGGAAAACACCCCCGGTCCTCCAAGGGCGTCCCCGATCCTAACAAGTGGTATCAGAGCAAATTTTTCTAACTGGCTAGCAAGCAAATTTTTCAAAACCGGCCATATATTACATGTTTTGAATATTTATTCTAAATAATCAAAAAGGGAGAAATTGATAGAAAAATTAAGTAGATTAATTTTGTAACCGGCCACACATTACAATTTTTTAATATTTATTCTAAATAATCAAAAAGGGAGAAATTGATAGAAAAATTAAGTAAGTTAATTTTTGGAACCGGCCAGACGAACTAAACAGTTGTCAACCTTCATGTGCAGGTACAGATCAAAACCGTATGAACCGGTTGGCGTATCAAAACCAGTTGCTTCTATACTTCAAAGAAACCAGTTTCAAGTGATCAAGTTAAAGATCAGAGAAACCGGTTTTCACTTTCTCAAGCGGCCGGTTAGCCAAGACAGAAACTTTCATTCTAACCGGATCATACTGCACAAGACACAAAAACCGGAATGTTCAGAACAAAAGTCAGAAGATTCAAACTTCAAGAGTGACGTACCATGACGGAAGAAACGTGTCTTGAAAGAATAAAAGAAGATCGGATCCGATCGGAAGCATGCGAGGAAAGCAATGATGCTTTATCGATCTGAAATTGACAACCGGAAGTGCATGTTCAACACGTGTCCAAATCTGAAAACCGGCTACGTCATCTGTTGCTCAGAGCTGCCTGCATGAATGCCAGGTGTTGAGGAAAGTGAAGCGTGCAAGCAATCTTTTCTGCAGCAGGCGTGATGATGATCGACCAATCCGCAGGAGAGAGGAGAAAGTAACCGTTGGAGATTTTCAGCTATAAAAGGAAGTCGAAACGTCTTAATTTAATGTAGTTCCAAGAAGTTCAGAAAACAGTTAACGAGTTGTAAAGGCATAAAATTCTAGAGAGATAAAGTCTTATATTCCAAAACCGGTGTGTCTAAAACCGGAAGCTTTCTGTGTGTTTGTGTTGAGTTGTTGTATTACATCAAAGTGTGAGTTTGGTGTAACCGGCGAGTAGCGAAGTTGGGCTCGACCGGAAGTATTGTTGTAACTCTAAAGAGTTAGTGGAGATCCTTCTCATAACCTGAGAAGAAGGGGTGACGTAGGAGGGTTTTCTCCGAACATCCATAAACAAATCCTTGTCTCGTGTTCTTTTCTTTGCTTTTATTACTTAGCCTAACCTCAAACTAATCATACTCCTAAAACCGGTCACTCACATCCATTAAACCGACTCCTTCTAAAACATCATCTAAAGTCGCATTCGTTGCTTCAACCTGAAACAGACATTTCCGCCCTTGAACCAGGTTCAAGAGTCTGTGACAGTTTGTGCAGTGCTAAGAACGGTTTTAGTCTTTAACCGGACTATCACCAAAGAGTGTTTTGTGTTGTAAGCGGCCACCCTTACCGAAACCGGAAAACACCCCCGGTCCTCCAAGGGCGTCCCCGATCCTAACATTTTGTTTTATGACAATATAATATAATAATATGGATTATGGGCCTTCTATATGGCTTTGAAAATAGAGAGAAAATAAATAAATTTGTTTTAAATTTTAAGTTTTTTTATATTAAATAAATAAATATATTATATATTATCAGGCTCGAAAAAGCTCGATAAGTCATCAAGTAAGAATTATATGAGCTCGAGTTCGGCTCGAATATTAAACAAGCCGGCTCGAGCTCGGCTCGAACTCGATCAAAATCAAGCTCAAGCCGAACTTTGATCGAGCGGCTCGCAAGCAGCTCACGAGCGGCTTGACTCATTTGCAGCCCTAGTATAATCTATATAATTATTTATATATAACTTCACACAAATCTTCTTCCTCAAGAACAAAACCTGGACAATTATAAAACAGGTCAAATACTAATTGGAATAATGCTTCCAATACTTCCTATTCAATCAAAATATTTTTTAATTATCTATATTTTGAAATCAAATATGTTTAATCTAAGATAATAAATATCTTTAACCCTATATCTGTAGATAATGATTGATATTCACATATTTTATTATCATAAATCTAAAACATAATCTTTTTTAATTTTATTTTTTGACATTTTAGCTATAATAATAATAATAATACATGGGTAAAACTAACTTGATCCACTATATGTTAGTCTTGTGTAAGTGAATAAGACCATCTTTCTTATATCATATATCAATGTGATACTATAATATAAAATAAAATAAAACAAAACAAAATAATTAAAGAGTTAATCAAAATATTGTTGTGGATAAGGGTACTCTGTTTTAAAATAAGTTAGCATGATTTTCAAAACATAATAACTATTGGTTGTTGCTAATATGTTGTTGGGCGATCATATGTAGACGGTTCTTCATAATGTCCGTGGTAGAGTATTGTGAGAGGGATAGTTTGTAGAAATATGTATTACATGAAGGGATATGGTCTTCACTTTGGAATGCTTTATGAATGCACAACCGTCTATCCAAACTTTTAAATCCACCAAAAGGTAAGTATTTAATTGAAGTCCAAAAAAACATGAGGTGCATTTTTTGTTCCAAAGTCATTTCTTGCACCACCTTAAAAAACATATTTAAGGTACATGTTACATTATTACATAAAATAAATATATTATTATCCTAGACAAGGATATCAATTGTCCTAGACCCAACTGCCGCGTTATCACATTTTGCAATGGATTCCAAAAAACAATAATTGAAGTAATATGATATTGCACATAAGAACTAGTTCGAGGTGGGACAGTGTCGGATGATATACTTTTGGATAATAGAGCGTCGCTATCTAAAAATAATGGGAGAATGTCATCAAAATAAAGCGCACACTTATTCTCAATCCAAGGGTACTTATTATTATTATTATTATCCTCTTTAATCTCCTCCTCCACCCATGTAATTGGGACATGTTTCAGTTTATAGGGAATACCACCTCTACATAACATACTGATAAGACTATCTACTTTACCAAGTAATTTGAAAAATTCCAACAATGTGATTGTATAAATGATGTGTGGCTTAAAATTACAAATTTTAACGATTTCCAAAATAAAATGATGGGGATGGTCCTTGTTTTCTGGTCTAGGAGATAATAAGAGAATTACTAGAGCTCTATGGGCATCTAAGGAGAAAAATATTTTAAGGTGTAGAAGATAATAAGAGAATTACTAGAGCTCTATGGGCATCTAAGGACAAAAATATTTTAAGGTATTCAATAGCCGTAAATGTACCTTCATTATAGACCATCAATGTCAAAACCTGTTTAACTTGGACTTGATCATCTCTGAAGGAAGGTTTAGCCGTAAAGATTGTTCCCATTGTAGCCGGTACCCATGCTATATCAATCGTTGCTCGGACAATGGTATCTTAGTTAGTGTCTCGATACAATCGTGAACCGATTTCACTGAATCTCCTGACTTCCCAACTAGAACTAAGGTACTACCTTCAGACATGCGATCAAACAGCCTCATTAATGTCGATTCATCTCCAAGAAACCCGATTGCAGTTGTGGATGAGGAGGAAGAATACCCCGATGGGTCATCTGAAAAAGTCGTGATACGAGAACCCAACATCTTTTGGGAGTCAAGAATGTTTTGTGAAAACAAAGCCAAAATATGAGCAAGAAAGAAAGTTAACCAGAAGGATTTTAATGAGTTTTCAAATCATTCATGCTATTATAAAGATTTCATATCCCTTATTTATTTTATTTTATTTTTATAATTCCTCAATATTTTTATTTTCTACAAATCAAATCTTTTTATTATATATATATATATATATATAATACTGATTAATTTCAATATATCTGTTTTGATATATGTGATTAATTTGAATATATTATATAAGATAATAAATTGATATTTGTGTCAGGTCGGGTTGTGGGTTGACCCACCTTAATCGGTTAATTTTAAAAAATAAAATTGCGATACAAAAATTTCAAACTTGCAACTTAGTAATAGAAATTTTCAATCGGTCGGTTAATTAGTTAAACGGTTCCGATTTTACTTTTTATTTTACAAACCGGTTATTCGACCAATATTAGTATCAATTTTATCGATTTTAGGTCTGGCTCTACTTGTTCGGATTTAACCAAGAAAAAGTAATTCAATTTTTTAAATAAAGTATTAAATTTATTGATTGCTTTGTCCTTGTATTCTTGTTAACTTATTCTTCATATTTTCTTGTATCTTAATTGTATAAATGATGTGTGGCTTAAAACTACAAATTTTAACGATTTCCAAAATGAAATGACGGGGATGGTCCTTGTTTCCTGGTCTAGGAGATAATAAGAGAATTACTAGAGCTCTATGGGCATCTAAGGACAAAAATATTTTAAGGTATTCAATAGCCGTAAATGTACCTTCATTATAGACCATCAATGTCAAAACCGGTTGAACTTGGACTTGATCATCTCTGAAGGAAGGTTTAGCCGTAAAGATTGTTCCCATTGTAGCCGGTACCCATGATATATCAATCGTTGCAGGGACAATAGTATCTCAGTTAGTGTCTCGATACAATCGTGAACCGATTTTACTGAATCCCATGACTTTCCAACTAGAACTAAGGTACTACCTTCAGACATGCGAACAAACAGCCTCATTAATGTCGATTCATCTCCAAGAAACCCGATTATAGTTGTGGATGAGGAGGAAGAACACCCTGATGGGTCATCTAAAAAAGTCGTGATACGAGAACCCAACATCTTTTGGGAGTCAAGAATGTTTTGTGAAAACAAGCCAAAATATGAGCAAGAAAGAAAGTTAACCAGAAGGATTTTAATGAGTTTTCAAATCATTCATGCTATTATAAAGATTTCATATCCCTTATTTATTTTATTTTATTTTTATAATTCCTCAATATTTTTATTTTCTACAAATCAAATCTTTTTATTATATATATATATAATACTGATTAATTTCAATATATCTGTTTTGATATATGTGATTAATTTGAATATATTATATAGGATAATAAATTGATATTTGTGTCAGGTCGGGTTGTGGGTTGACCCACCTTAATCGGTTAATTTTAAAAAATAAAATTGCTATACAAAAATTTCAAACTTGCAACTTAGTAATAGAAATTTTCAATCGGTCGGTTAATTAGTTAAACGGTTCGATTTTACTTTTTATTTTACAAAACGGTTATCCGACCAATATTAGTATCAATTTTATCGATTTTAGGTCTGGCTCTACTTGTTCGGATTTAACCAAGAAAAAGTAATTCAATTTTTTAAATAAAGTATTAAATTTATTGATTGCTTTGTCCTTGTATTCCTGTTAACGTATTCTTCATATTTTCTTGTATCTTGATTGTATAAATGATGTGTGGCTTAAAATTACAAATTTTAACAATTTCCAAAATGAAATGACGGGGATGGTCCTTGTTTCCTGGTCTAGGAGATAATAAGAGAATTACTAGAGCTCTATGGGCATCTAAGGACAAAAATATTTTAAGGTATTCAATAGCCGTAAATGTACCTTCATTATAGACCATCAATGTCAAAACCTGTTTAACTTGGACTTGATCATCTCTGAAGGAAGGTTTAGCCGTAAAGATTGTTCCCATTGTAGCCGGTACCCATGATATATCAATCGTTGCTGGGACAATGGTATCTCAGTTAGTGTCTCGATACAATCGTGAACCGATTTTACTGAATCCCCTGACTTCCCAACTAGAACTAAGGTACTACCTTCAGACATGCGATCAAACAGCCTCATTAATGTCGATTCATCTCCAAGAAACCCGATTATAGTTGTGGATGAGGAGGAAGAACACCCCGATGGGTCATCTGAAAAAGTCGTGATACGAGAACCCAACATCTTTTGGGAGTCAAGAATGTTTTGTGAAAATAAAGCCAAAATATGAGCAAGAAAGAAAGTTAACCAGAAGGATTTTAATGAGTTTTCAAATCATTCATGCTATTATAAGGATTTCATATCCCTTATTTATTTTATTTTATTTTTATAATTCCTCAATATTTTTATTTTCTACAAATCAAATCTTTTTATTATATATATATATATAATAATTAAATTCAATATATCTGTTTTGATATATGTGATTAATTTGAATATATTATATAGGATAATAAATTGATATTTGTGTCAGGTCGGGTTGTGGGTTGACCCACCTTAATCGGTTAATTTTAAAAAATAAAATTGCTATACAAAAATTTCAAACTGGTAACTTCGTAATAGAAATTTTCAATCGGTCGGTTAATTAGTTAAACGGTTCCGATTTTACTTTTTATTTTACAAACCGGTTATCCGACCAATATTAGTATCAATTTTATCGATTTTAGGTCTGGCTCTACTTGTTCGGATTTAACCAAGAAAAAGTAATTCAATTTTTTAAATAAAGTATTAAATTTATTGATTGCTTTGTCCTTGTATTCCTGTTAACTTATTCTTCATATTTTCTTGTATCTTAATTGTATAAATGATGTGTGGCTTAAAATTACAAATTTTAACGATTTCCTAAATGAAATGACGGGGATGGTCCTTGTTTCCTGGTCTAGGAGATAATAAGAGAATTACTAGAGCTCTATGGGCATCTAAGGACAAAAATATTTTAAGGTATTCAATAGCCGTAAATGTACCTTCATTATAGACCATCAATGTCAAAACCTGTTTAACTTGGACTTGATCATCTCTGAAGGAAGGTTTAGCCGTAAAGATTGTTCCCATTATAGCCGGTACCCATGATATATCAATCGTTGCTCGGACAATGGTATCTCAGTTAGTGTCTCGATACAATCGTGAACCGATTTTATTGAATCCCCTGACTTCCCAACTAGAACTAAGGTACTACCTTCAGACATGCGATCAAACAACCTCATTAATGTCGATTCATCTCCAAGAAACCCGATTATAGTTGTGGATGAGGAGGAAGAACACCCCGATGGGTCATCTGAAAAAGTCGTGATACGAGAACCCAACATCTTTTGGGAGTCAAGAATGTTTTGTGAAAATAAAGCCAAAATATGAGCAAGAAAGAAAGTTAACCAGAAGGATTTTAATGAGTTTTCAAATCATTCATGCTATTATAAAGATTTCATATCCCTTATTTATTTTATTTTATTTTTATAATTCCTCAATATTTTTATTTTCTACAAATCAAATCTTTTTATTATATATATATATATATATAATAATTAAATTCAATATATCTGTTTTGATATATGTGATTAATTTGAATATATTATATAGGATAATAAATTGATATTTGTGTCAGGTCGGGTTGTGGGTTGACCCACCTTAATCGGTTAATTTTAAAAAATAAAATTGCTATACAAAAATTTCAAACTTGCAACTTAGTAATAGAAATTTTCAACGGTCGGTTAATTAGTTAAACGGTTCCGATTTTACTTTTTATTTTATAAACCGGTTATCCGACCAATATTAGTATCAATTTTATCGATTTTAGGTCTGGCTCTACTTGTTCGGATTTAACCAAGAAAAAGTAATTCAATTTTTAAATTAAGTATTAAATTTATTGATTGCTTTGTCCTTGTATTCCTGTTAACTTATTGTTCATATTTTCTTGTATCTTTTATAATATATTATATTATTACAATCATATAATATATTATAACATATTTTATAAATATATTTATGTAATATGTTAAAATATATTATATAATTGTAATAATATAATATCCACTTAGTGAATTATTTCTAATAGATTTGATCAATACAATAAATAAAAATAGTTGAAATATTTTTAGAATGTCAAAACGAGAAATAGACTCGATAAGTTATAACAAAATAATAATTATTTTAATAAGTATGTTTATTTTAGTAATATTCAAAATACTATATTTATGTTTACATAATTAAGTATTTTTAATATATTATAAATTAATAAAATTATAATTGAAAAATGTAACAAAAACATTGAAATTGATCAAATATCACAATCTTATACAGAGGTAAAGGACAAACAAAAACAAGTTAGAGGTGGTATTGGTTCTCAAAATAAACATTTAATAGAATCTTTTGAAGACATACAGTTTTAATTTGTTTAATTGTTTTGATTTTGTTAAATTATAATTTGATATTATTGTAATATTATAAAAATAATTTTACATATTTCAATTAAACTATTTAAGTTGTTTTATAGTTTTATATAAATTATAATTTACTTTTTAAAATAAATTCTATATAAATTACAATTAAAAATTAAAAAATAATTATATATATTAATTATTAAATATTATAATATGTCTAATATTTTAAAAAATATATATATATTATAAATATATAATTAACTTATTAATAAATCGTTAAAAAAAATAGTTCAACCGAAACCAAAGTGTTTAACCGGAACCACTTAGGTAATAAAAACATTACTAAAGCTCTAGGTTCATCTGAGGACAAAAATACTTTAATGTTTTCAATAGCCTCGGATGCACCTTCTATATCGACCATCAATGTCAATAACCTACTTAACTTGGACTTGATCAACTCTGAAGGAATGTTTATGTTGCCTTAGTAAAGCTCGATGATCCTCAACTCATAAGTCACTTTCCGGGCCTCATTCCGATATTGTTGGATGGTTGAAGCACTAAATTATTTTGTATCAAACATTCAGATAACAAGTATTCTCATTGTAGTCGGTTCCCCTGATATATCAGACGTTGCTCGGGTAATGGATCTTGGTTAATGTCTCGATACAATCGTGAACCGATTTCACTAAATTAAATTCCATGAGTTTTGAACGGATGCGCATGCTAGTTCTCCTCAATTAAAAATATAAACAAATTCCCGACTTCCCAACTAGAACTAAGGTATTACTTTCAAACATGCGAACAAACAACCTCATCAATATCGATTCATCTCCAACAAACGTGATTGCAATTGTCAATGAGGAAGAACACCCTGATGGGTCTTCTAATTGGAATAAAGAATATTTTCTGAGAAAACAAAGCAAAATAAATTAATTGTAATTTTTTACATATAAAATCTTATTAATTTGTATTATGGATTGAGTTTGTTGTTTTTTTCTTTAAATAAAAAAAGAAAATAAATCATTATTATATTTCCTTAACTTTTTTTAGATTTTAAATCTTCTTAATAACTAATAATTAATTATTCAAAATTTCAAATTTCAAAATATATTATATTATAAAAAATTAACACTATTTATAACTCCTCAAATTAAAATAATTGGACGCTTCACAATATGGACTTTCCCTTTTTGTATTGATTTAAATATAAAAGCATAAATGGAAAATATATTTTAAGTTAAGAAATTATTTTAAAATTAACATATAAAATTAGAACAATATAAATATTAAAAAAAATAATAAGATAGACAACACTCATTAAATTATTTTTTCGTATTTGTATTATTTTTTATTTCTATTTTTTTAAAATATAATGAAATATATAATATAAAAGAAATATTTCTTAGATGAGTTGAAAGTACTGTAAAACAAGTTGAATGTCACAGTTGTCCTCAAGCAATGGCTAAATATATGATTTTTAAATATAAAGTAATATTTTAATAATTTTTGTTATAAAAATTCAATTTTTTTTTATCAATTCCTTTATTATTAAAATATCATACAAAATTCTCGTTGACCCAAGTTCAAAAATTGAAATAAAACTAACTATGTTTTCGTATAAAACTAAGTATATACATTTAGATAAAACTATGTATATATTGGGATAAATAATAATTTTTACATGTAATAAAATTTACTACTATGTTTTAAAAAAAAAATTATCACAGAACCTGTTAAAGTTATACAAAACGGTTGATTTAATGTTAAAATACTTATTTTATTTGTAAAATAAATGAAATATAAATATTAAATACAATTTTTCATTCATAAAAACTTAAAAGTTACAGCAAAATTGAATTAAAACTAATTATAATTTCGAATAAAATTATGTATACATTCGCATAAAACATAATTTTGCACTGTTTGACGACTTACTGAACGTTTTTAAAAATAAAAGTTTATAACAGAAATTGTTAAAGTCAGATAAAACGATTGGTTTAATGATGAAATACTTATTTTATTTGTCAAAATTGGAAATATAAACCTCGAATATGACTTTTTATATATTAAAACTAAAAAAATTCAGCATAAAAGTGAAATAATTAAAACTAATTATGTTTTCAAATAAAATTAAGTATACATTCGGATAAAGCATAGTTTTGAACTGTTTGACTACTTACCGAATGTTTTTAAAAATAAAAGATCATAACATAAGTTGTTAAAGTCGTATAAAACGATTGGTTTAATATTGAAATACTTATTTTAGTTGTACCCTAAAAATGAAATCAAATAAATAAGAGAAAATGCAAAAAAAAAACATTAAAAGTTTTATATGAAGGTCTGAACTAATTTTTATCCGAAGGTATAATTAGTTGTATCTGACATTTTGTTAAAAATATTTCAGTTTTCAAGCAATATTTTAGTAACATACTAAAGTTTGTTTTATATAATTGAGTTTTCTAGCATTAGAAGTCTTGTTTCAACATTAAACCAAACATTCTAAATGATTTTAACAACTTTTGTTATCCTATATTTATTTTAAAACACTTTAGTAAGTTAACATTATAGGTATAAACTAAGTTTTTTTTTGGGAAAACGGTTAAAACCATTTCATTAAAATCCCAAAAGTGGGAGGGTCAAAAATCAAAGCTAGACAAATCCTAGCTATGATTAAAAGATGACAATCAAACGACCCTAAAACTTGATTAGTAGCCATCAAACATACGAAAAACAGAGATTACCAACAAAGATTACAAATTGTATCAAATTCTAATTATCCCAATCAGAATTTCTATTTCCATACCAACCTGATTTTTCAACAGGTTGTCTTCTTCTTCCCTTGTCCTTCCTCTTCCCCTTCCCCTTACAATGAAAGGGTGATGAACTGAAGATGATGATGAATACTTCCTATTCTCATTTTGATATTTCCTTTTATATGAACTCGTTTTGATTTGATAAAAAAAATTATTTTTCAGGATTTCTGAGCTCTTCACCTTGTTGTTCTCAACTTGAATTTCGTGATCATTGTCTCTATATTCTTCAGCTTCAGCTTCAAAATCCTCATCAATTTTGGATTCTTCTATATCAACCTTAGAATTCTCTTCTTCCTCTTGATCTGTTTAAGTATCTTCCTCTCTATTTTCTTCAGCAACCACTTCAACTTGATTTGATTGAGAATTCTCAACTATCTCTTCAACATGATTAGGTTGAGGTTCCACCTTCTTTATCATAATACTTTCGTCATGTATGTTGGTGGATTGATGTGGAGGATTTGCTTAATTTACTTCTTCTCAATCCTCATGTATTGTTTTAGACTCAAATATTAAGACTATTTATAACGCCTCAAATAACAAATTATAAATGAAATTAATAAAATATATTAAAAGTAGAAGACATATATATATATATAATTATGAAGAATATCCGGAGAGAGAAGTTAACCCCCAGTCATTAGGTCCATACATGCATACTACTAATTTTAATTTATATATATATATATATATATTATTTTCTTGCATCATTCTAGACTCCTCCACTGAACCTTGCAGCCAAAGCAGTGATAGTAAGCGTATTGGTTGATTAGAGGTCTTCCACATCTGCACTCAGTCACAGACATTCTGCAAATTCTGCACTCCATATCCTACAAAAACAAAAAATCATATATGTTTGTTTATTATTTAGGAAGTTGAGCTTTAAAAAAAATTATAGTTAACTTACATATCTGCCAGTATAAACACAACTGCACCTACATAAGGTCCCCAAAGGTTTTGTAAATCTTCAATGCCTGAGAATTAGTGATCCTTAAATATTCCAAATAATTTAGTTCACAACTGCATCTCTGGCATTGAACAGTCTCATAATTCAAATTGATAAACATATATCGGGAATTGCTGCAAAATTTATAAGTATTAATTATAATATTAAGACAAGTTACAAATAAACTAACAAATAAACCATTCTTATTACCATGTCAAGCAGCTCATAACATTTGGATCTATTCCTTCAAAAAAAATGATATATATATATATAAGGAACAAAAGATATTGATAAAAGGAATAAATTTCTTACCTTTCTTCTTCTTCTTGAATGCTTTTTTTTTTCATTGCTTTTTTAAGAAATAGGCAAGCAAGTTTAGTTATATACCCTTATTTTAGGTCTCATTTGATTTTGGGTTTTTTTTTTACCTCAACATTAAAGAACCTTATCTTGCGCATGTGACTAACAACATCAACATATGCACAAATAACTTCTTCTTTCTTTTTTTTCTTTTTTTATCTGGGATCACATGAGAACACATTTGTACCTGTCAAATTATCAACAACCTTCTATTTAAATGTCAATGTCACATCTTAATTATCCCTCAATGATGTAATATTGATCACACACATTTACAGCTTTTACATATTTATAAGTTTCAAATTACAAAATATAAATAAGAAGTTAAATAAAAGCACACATATGGTAAAATTAATTTATAAGTTAAAATTTATTTTAAAACTCTATAAGATACAAATATTTTAAAATAAATAAGAAAGATGAGTTTAAACACTCAATAAATTTAATATTTAAATTTATTTTATTTGTAGAAAAAAAAAATAAACATCAAATACAACTGAAGAAAAATTTCAGCAAAAAAGTAAAATAAAATTAAGTATACCTTTAGATAAAACTATGTATATCTATGGACAAATCATAGTTTTGACTTGTGATAAAATTTACCGTTTCTTTTTTTAAATAAAAAAAATTATAACATAATTAGTTAAAGTTAAATAAAACGGTTGGTTTAATGTTAAAACACTTATTTTATTTGAAGAAAAATAAAATATAAACATCAATGACAACTTATCATTCATGGAAATTGAAAAAATTTAACAAAAAGTGAAATAAAACAAATTATGCTTATAGATAAAACTAAATATACCTATAAAACTATGTATAACTTCGAATAAAACATTATTTTGAACTGTTTGGTGACGTCTTGAACTCTTTTTTAAATAAAAATTTATAACATAAATTGTTAAAGCTAGATAAAAAACGATTAATTTAATGTTGAAATACTTATTTTACTTGTAGAAGAATGAAAATAAACCACAAATACGACTTTTTATTCATTTTTAAACTGAAAATATTCAATAAAAAGTGAAATAAAACTAATTATGTTTTTAGATAAAACTAAGTATACCTACAAATAAAGGTAAGTATATATATTCGGATAAAATATTGTTTTGACCGGTAATAAAATTTACTGCATTGTTTTAAGAATAAAAGATTATAACCTAAGCTGTTAAAATCATATACAACGACTGGTTAATGTTAAAATACTTATTTTATTTGTAAAAAAAATAAAATATAAACATCATTTAAAACTTATCATTCATGAAAACTAAAAAAATTTCAGCAAAGAGTAAAATAAAACAAATTATGATTTTAAATAAAACTAAATTTACCTTCAGATAAAATATTGTTTTGAACTATTAGTTGACTTACTGAATTTTTTTTAAAATAAAAAGTTCTAAAAGAAACTGTTATAAAACGATATATTTAATGTTAAAATACTTATTTTATTTGTAGAGAAATAAAATATAAACATTAAATACAACTTTTCATTCATGAAAACTAAAATAAAATTACAGCAAAAGTGAAATAAAACTAATTATGATTTCAAATTAATCTAAGTATACATTAATATGTACGCATTCACATAAAACATTGTTTTGCACTGTTTAACATCTTAGTGAACGTTTATAAAAATAATAGTTTATAACAGAACTTGCTAAAGTCAAATAAAACGATTGGTTTAATGTTGAAATACTTATTTTATTTGTAGAAAAAGTGAAATATAAAACTTCGAACTGAAAAATAATCAGCAAAAAGTGAAATAAAACTAAATATATATTCAGACAAAACTATGTATACATTTTGATAAAGCATAGTTTTGAATTATTTGATGACTTAATGAACGTTTTTAAAAATAAAAATTTATAACATAAGTGGTTAAAGTCAGATAAAACAATTAATTTAAGGTTAGAAATACTTATTTTATTTGTAGAAAAATGAAATATAAACATTAAATACGACTTTTTATTAATGAAAATTGAAAAAAATTCATAAAAAGTGAAATAAAACTAAGTATACCTTTAGATAAAACTATTTATATCTTCGGATAAATCATAATTTTGACTTGTAATGAGATTTAGTACCTTGTTTTAAAAATAAGAAATTATAACACAAGTTATTACAGTCATATAAAATGATTAATTTAATGTTGAAATATTTATTTTTTTTGCAGAAAAATAAAATATAAACATCAAATATAACTTATCATTCATAAAAATTGAAGAAAAAATTAAGTAAAAAGTGAAATTAAACTAATTATGTTTTCAAATAAAATTAAGTATACATTCGGATAAAGCATAGTTTTGAACTGTTTGACTACTTACCGAATGTTTTTAAAAATAAAAGATCATAACATAAGTTGTTAAAGTCATATAAAACGATTGGTTTAATATTGAAATACTTATTTTAGTTGTACCCTACAAATGAAATCAAATAAATAAGAGAAAATGTAAAAAAAAAAACATTAAAAGTTTTATATGAATGTCTGAACTAATTTTTATCTGAAGGTATAATAAGTTGTATCTGACATTTTGTTAAAAATATTTCAGTTTTCAAGCAATATTTTAGTAACATATTAAAGTTTGTTTTATATAATTGAGTTTTCTAGCATTAGAAGTCTTGTTTCTACATTAAACCAAACATTCTAAACGATTTTAACAACTTTTGTTATCCTATATTTATTTTAAAACACTTAAGTAAGTTAACATATAGGTATAAACTAAGTTTTTTTTTGGAAAACGGTTAAAACCATTTCATTAAAATCCCAAAAGTGGGAGGGTCAAAAATCAAAGCTAGACAAACCCTAGCTATGATTAAAAGATGACAACAAACGACCCTAAAATCTGATTAGTAGCCATCAAACATACGAAAAACAGAGATTATAAACAAAGATTACAAATTGTATCAAATCCTAATTATCCTAATCAGAATTTCTATTTCCATACCAACCTGATTTTTTAACAGGTTGTCTTCCTCTTCCCCTTGTCCTTCCTCTTCCCCTTCCCCTTACAATGAAAGGGGGATGAACGAAAGATGATGATGAATACTGTCTATTCTCATTTTAATTTTCCTTTTATATGAACTCGTTCTGATTTGATAAAAAAATTATTTTTCAGGATTTCTGAGCTCTTCACCTGGTTGTTCTCAACTTGAATTTCGTGATCATTGTCTCTATATTCTTCAGCTTCAGCTTCAAAATCCTCAGCAACTTAGGATTCTTTCTATATCAACCTTAGAATTCTCTTCTTCCTATTGATCTGTTTGAGTATCTTCCTCTTTGTTTTCTTCAGCAACCACTTCAACTTGATTTGATTGAGAATCCTCAACTATCTCTTCAACATGATTAGGTTGAGGTTCCACCTTCTTTATTGTACTACATTCGTCTTGTACATAATTTTCTTTATCTTTCGTTTCCTGATCTTTAACCACATTTTTCTCTTTGAAAATAGGCATATTTGTATCGTTATTCTGCATCTTTACTTTCTGACCATTATGAATTTTATGATCTTCTTCCTTAGTCAAATCACATTTTGGGCTTGAATGTTGGAAAGTATTGCAAAAAGAGCATCTGTCTGGCCTCCACTCATAAGTGATTTCCATGACAGTAGGTTTTCCTTTTCTATCTACTACTGTCATACTTTTCGGCAGTGTGCTTCTAGGATGCACCTCAATGCTAATTCTAGCAAATAATAGGTGCTCTCCTCCTTCAGTAATTGGATCCATGTATAATGGTCTACCCAATAAACCTGCAAAATGACTAAGGGTTTCAGAATTGCACTTATGTGCAAGTATATTCAGAAGCTTGAACCATATCTATGCAGTTTCTTTTGGCTTACTCAATAGGTTCAAGTCTTCAGACCATTTTTCTAAATTAATACAATTGGATCCTATATATCTATGCCCATTTTCTAGAATTTCCTTTAGATTAGATCCCTTCTTGAATTTAAGGAAATATAAATCATGGACATTTGCTGAAATCTTCATTAGCTTTTTTCCTTCCCATTGCTTCAATAGTGCATCTTTAGTAATTGGGAAAGATATTCTGTTTTTCCCTTTGTAGTTTCCCACAACTACATTTCTCATTCCTTTATACAGTTTTCCTCTACTTCAGTAGACAATTTAAATTCAAATGGAGAATTCAGTACTTCCACTTTTGTCAGTGTATTGACCAAGTAGATTTTCCTTTTATAAGAATGATCTTCTAACTTTTTTGCATTGTTGTTCTTCCAGACTTCATTAGTTTTTCATGTCGAGTTGCTCCTGATAGTATATGACTTAGATTTGGGAGCCTTCATTAGTTCCTTCATTGTAGCAACTGACCATTAAACAATTTATTCACATTCTTCTTTTTTCAACAGATTCCAGTCTTAAAGTTTGTGGGTGTTGAGTTGAATTGTAATTTGTTGTGCTTTCTCCTTATTGATGACAATTTCTCCTCTTTTGGCATTCATAAGGAACTATGTAATCTGATTCATGAGCCCAAACAGATTAGCTCTTTCATTATTACTCATCTTCCAAGCTCCTTCATTATCCCCTTGTCTTCCTACATTATTTTCAATAGGAATTTTCCCAATAGTAGTTGGAGCAGATTGCTTAATTGTGTTGGTATTCTTCTATTCTTTGATAAATTCTTCAGAAATTCTTTCAAATTCTTTGACTGCGGCTTCCTTAATTCCTTCCAGCATAAAATCACTAACTTTTTTTGATTTATTACTTTTATTCTTCCCCTTCCCCATAATGGCAGAGACAGAGGAATAGAATAAATTAATTGCAGAAACCGTAAGAGATGATCAAAAGTAACCGAAATCGAGGGCAAAATCTAACGGCGCTTACAAATGTACAAGAAACCCTAGACTAGCAACACTTAATGAACGACGCAAGTCAATATTGAGATGCCCGTGTTGATCGTCCCGTGCCGCCTTTGCCTATTGTGTCGCTTGTGCCGATCGTGTCGTGCCACTTGTGTCGATGGCGCTTCCTTTGATTAATGGTGATTCTGATGTCGATTTGATGTCTTACGGTTCAGGACAATATTGTGTCGTCTGTGCCTTTCTTCCTGTGCCTATCGTGCCGTTGTACCAATCGTGCCGCATGTGCTGATCGTGTCGCTCGTGCCGATCGCGAATCAAATCTCTAGAGCTTTTATTATGTGCTAGGGTTTACAGTTTTAGACTCTTTTTTCATTTGTATAAACTAAGCTTTATTTGAAGATATAATAGTTTTATCAGAAGATATACATAGTTTTATTTGAAGATATAATTAATTAGTTTTATTTGACGTTTTGGTAAAAATATTTAAGTTTTTAAGCAATATCTTAATAACATACGGAAGTTTATTTTATATAATTGAGTTTTCTAGCATTAGAAGTCGTGTTTCAGCATTAAACCAAACATTCTAAATGATTTTAACAAGTTTGGTTATCCTATTTTCATTTTAAAACACTTCAGTAAGTTTCATTACAAATCAAACTAAGCTTTATCCGAGAGTATACATAGTTTTATCTGAAAGTATAATTAATTTTATCTTACATTTTGTTAAACATATTCAGTGTTCATATTACATTGAATACCCTTCTTCAATTTCTACACCCTCTCTGTTGTTCAGGATGATGACTCTACTTCTAGAGTTGAAGAGACTCAAAATATTTTGGGAGAATTAAACTGGGCATTTAGATAAGCCAAGTGAAAGAATTAAACCAAATTCAATGGCCATCACTACATCTTTTTATTTTTCAGATAATTATTGAATGAGGTTTTGAAGTCCAATTGTAGAGGTTCGGGTGTTGAAAATAGGAATTGAAGCTTTCTCTGTAGACAACTTTATTTATTTTTTACAAGGATGCACAATAAAATCTTCATGAGTTGTTGTTATTATTTCCATGTGTGTATGTTGGTGGATTGATGTGGAGGATTTGCTTAATTTACTTCTTCTCAATCCTCATGTATTGTTTTAGACTCAAATATTAAGACTATTTATAACGCCTCAAATAACAAATTATAAATGAAATTAATAAAATATATTAAAAGTAGAAGACATATATATATATATATAATTATGAAGAATATCCGGAGAGAGAAGTTAACCCCCAGTCATTAGGTCCATACATGCATACTACTAATTTTAATTTATATATATATATATATATTATTTTCTTGCATCATTCTAGACTCCTCCACTGAACCTTGCAGCCAAAGCAGTGATAGTAAGCGTATTGGTTGATTAGAGGTCTTCCACATCTGCACTCAGTCACAGACATTCTGCAAATTCTGCACTCCATATCCTACAAAAACAAAAAATTATATATGTTTGTTTATTATTTAGGAAGTTGAGCTTTAAAAAAAAATTCTAGTTAACTTACATATCTGCCAGTATAAACACAACTGCACCTACATAAGGTCCCCGAAGGTTTTGTGAATCTTCAATGCCTGAGAATTAGTGATCCTTAAATATTCCAAATAATTTAGTTCACAACTGCATCTTTGGCATTGAACAGTCTCATAATTCAAATTGATAAACATATATCGGGAATTGCTGCAAAATTTATAAGGATTAATTATAATATTAAGACAAGTTACAAATAAACTAACAAATAAACCATTCTTATTACCATGTCAAGCAGCTCATAACATTTGGATCCATTCCTTCAAAAAAAAATTTATATATATATATATATAAGGAACAAAAGATATTGATAAAAGGAATAAATTTCTTACCTTACTTCTTCTTCTTCAATGCTTTTTTTTTCACTGCTTTTTTAAGAAATGAGCAAGCAAGTTTAGTTATATACCCTTATCTTAGGTCTCATTTGATTTTGGGGTTTTTTTTTTACCTCAACATTAAAGAACCTTATCTTGCGCATGTGACTAACAACATCAACATATGCACAAATAACTTGTTCTTTCTTTTTTTTCTTTTTTTATCTGGGATCACATGAGAACACATTTGTACCTGTCAAATTATCAACAACCTTCTATTTAAATGTCAATGTCACATCTTAATTATCCCTCAATGATGTAATATTGATCACACACATTTACAGCTTTTACATATTTATAAGTTTCAAATTACAAAATATAAATAAGAAGTTAAATAAAAGCACACATATGGTATAATTAATTTATAAGTTAAAATTTATTTTAAAACTCTATAAGATACAAATATTTTAAAATAAATAAGAAAGATGAGTTTAAACACTCAATAAATTTAATATTTAAATTTATTTTATTTGTAGAAAAAAAAAATAAACATCAAATACAACTGAAGAAAAATTTCAGCAAAAAAGTAAAATAAAACTAAGTATACATTTAGATAAAACTATGTATATCTATGGACAAATCATAGTTTTGACTTGTGATAAAATTTATCGTTTCTTTTTTAAAATAAAAAATTATAACATAATTTGTTAAAGTTAGATAAAACGATTGATTTAATGTTGAAATACTTATTTTATTTGTAGAAGAATGAAGATAAACATCAAATACGACTTTTTATTCATTTTAAAACTGAAAAAAATGAAATAAAACTAATTATGTTTTTAGATAAAACTAAGTATACCTACAAATAAAACTAAGTATATATATTCGGATAAAATATTGTTTTAAGAATAAAAGATTATATCTAAGCTGTTAAAATCATATACAACGACTGGTTTAATGTTAACATACTTATTTTATTTGTAGAAAAATAAAATATAAACATCAATTAAAATTTATCATTTATAAAAACTGAAAAAATTTCAGCAAAGAGTGAAATAAAACAAATTATGATTTCAGATAAAACTAAATTTACCTTTATATAAAATATTGTTTTGAACTATTAGTTGACTTACTGAAATTTTTTTAAAATAAAAAGTTGTAAAAGAAACGGTTATAAAACGATTGATTTAATGTTGAAATACTTATTTTATTGGTAGAGAAATGAAATATAAACATTAAATACAACTTTTCATTCATGAAAACTAAAATAAAATTACAGCAAAAGTGAAATAAAACTAATTATGATTTCAAATAAAACTAAGTATACATTAAGATAAAACAACGTACGCATTCGCATAAAGCATTATTTTGCACTGTTTAACAACTTAGTGAACGTTTATAAAAATAATAGTTTATAACAGAAGTTTCTAAACTCAAATAAAACGATTGGTTTAATGTTGAAATATTTATTTTATTTGTAGAGAAAATGAAATATAAAACTTTGAACTGAAAAATAATTAGCAAAAAGTGAAATAAAACTAAATATACATTCAGACAAAACTATGAATAAATTTTGATAAAGCATAGTTTTGAATTATTTGACGACTTAATGAACGTTTTTAAAAAAAAAATTTATAACATAAGTGGTTAAAGTCAAATAAAACAATTAATTTAAGGTTAGAAATACTTATTTTATTTGTAGAAAAATGAAATATAAACATTAAATACGACTTTTTATTAATGAAAAATGAAATATAAACATTAAATACGACTTTTTATTAATGAAAATTGAAATTGATATATGTTTGTTTATTATTTAGGCAGTTGACCTTTAAAAAAAATCTAGTTAACTTACATATCTACAAGTATAAACACAACTGCACCTACATAAGGTCTCCGAAGGTTTTTGTGAATCTTCAATGCTTGGGAATTAGTGATCCTTAAATATTCCAGATAATTTATTTCACAACTGCATCTCTGGCATTGAAGAGTCTCATAATTCAAATTGATAAACTTATATCGGGAATTGCTGCAAAATTTATAAGGATTGATTATAATATTAAGACAAGTTACAAATAAACTAACAAATAAACTATTCTTATTACCATGTCAAGCAACTCATAACATTTGGATTCATTCCTTCAAAATATATATATATTTATATATAAGGAACAAAAGATATTGATAAAAGGAATAAATTTTTTACCTTACTTCTTCTTCAATGCTTTTTTTTCACTGCTTTTTTAAGAAATGGGCAAGAAAGTTTAGTTATATACACTTACCTTAAGGATCATTTGATTTTGGGTTTTTTTTACCTCAATATTAAAGAACCTTATCTTGCGCATGTGACTAATAACATCAACATATGCAAAAATTGCTTCTTCTTTCTTTTTTTTTCTTTTTTTATCTAGGATCACATGAGAACACATTTGTACTTGTCAAATTAACAACAACCTTCTATTTAAATGCCAATGTTACATCTTAATTATCCCTCAATGATGTAATATTGATCACACACGTTTACAGCTTTTACATATTTATAAGTTTCAAATTATAAAATATAAATAAGAAGTTAAATAAAAGCACATATGGTAAAATTTATTTATAGGTTAAAATTTATTTTAAAATCCTATATAAGATACAAATATTATAAATATTTTAAAAAAAAGAAAGATGAGTTTAAACACTCAATAAGTTTAATATTTAAATTTATTTTATTTGTAGAAAAATAAAATATAAACATCAAATACAACTTATCATTCATAAAAATTGAAGAAAAATTTCAGCAAAAAAGTAAAATAAAACTAAGTATACCTTTAGATAAAACTATGTATATTTATGGACAAATCATAGTTTTGACCTGTGATAAAATTTACCGTTTCTTTTTTTAAATAAAAAAATTATAACATAATTTGTTAAACTTAGATAAAACGATTGGTTCAATGTTAAAATACTTATTTTATTTGAAGAAAAATAAAATATAAACATCAATGACAACTTATCATTCATGGAAACTGAAAAAATTTCAACAAAAAGTGAAATAAAACAAATTATGCTTTAAGATAAAACTAAATATACCTATAAAACTATGTATAACTTCGGATAAAACATTGTTTTGAACTGGTTGGTGACTTATTGATCTTTTTTTTAAATAAAAATTTATTACATAAATTGTTAAAGCTAGATAAAAACTGATTAATTTAATGTTGAAATACTTATTTTATTTGTAGAAGAATGAAAATAAACATCAAATACGACTTTTTATTCATTTTAAAACTGATATTTTTCAATAAAAGTGAAATAAAATGAATTATAGAATTCGTATCGTCTCTTTTCTCTCTGATCTTGACGAAAATGGCTTCTTTCGTGCCAAAATCTCTTCAAGTGAGCTTCAAATCCGTGTCTACGGTACCCATTCCCGGAGTGATTCAGGTCATTGAATCACTAAAGCGTTCTGGGTTGAAGGAGTTTCTTCTCCCTCACGATGCCTATCATGATCATGCTATCCGTGAGTTCTTCGCATCTGCTATGTTTCTAGAAAGCGAATGGGTGCATGCAACCATTCTAGGAGAAGAAATCTGTTTCAACGAAGAACTCTTCGGGAAGTTTTTTGGTCTTCCATCAGAAGGAATCCATTATTTCCTCACTTTTTGTTCGAAACCATGTCTGAGATGATGCCGGTTTTCACAGATGTAATCCCTAATCTTTCTTCTCTATCCGGTAAAAGTAGAGATTTGTCGAGGGTTGAAATAGACGTAGTTATATCTTTTAAGGGTTATTTTATAATTTGTTAGTCTATAAATAAGGATAGAATTGTAAGGAGAGGGATATATTTTTGGTATTCTAAATTGTTATACTTTCTCTTTCTTATTATCAGAGCCGTCGCTCCTGGTAACCCTAACCCTAATAAACTCTCAATTTCTATTCAGTCTGTTTCTTTTATCAATCTATTCTTCTATTCAATCTATTCAATCTGTTCTTCTATCTATTCTGTTCTTATTCTGTTCTTTGACTTATTCTGTTCTTCTTTATCTATTCTACGAAACTATTATTGTGAGATTTATATCGTGATTGATAGTAAGGTCACGACAAGTGGTATCAGAGCTTACGATCCTCGGACTTCCGCTGAGAATGGTGAATTCACGTAGCAAAAATAATGAAGAGATGATCCAGAATCTGACTGAACGTATCGAGACGATGGAATCACAAATTAATGGTAAGTTCCAGTTACTACAGCTAGAGAGTCTCAAAACTAAGGAAGAAACTGCTCGTAACTTCGAGATTATGCAGAAAGCTAACGCTGAAAAATTTGAATATATAATGAGGCTGTTGGAATCCAAGAATTCGAACACAAATAATAAATCAACCGAAGACAAAGGAGGAGGTTCAAATACACCTCCACTACAGTCGAGATCTGGTTATGGAGCAACCCCTTACGAGAGAGATGGTATTTACAGAAGGCCAGACAAACAGCCGGTCGAACAAAGTTTTGGAACAACTAAGACTCCTATCAGTAATCGGAAACAAACTACAAGTCCTAATTCGATACAGACCGCGGGAGATCATCCATTGCCAAATTGGGAAGAATTCTCTGAAGAGGTGTTATTAGCATTTCAAAAAGAGGGACACCAAGATGTGATAATAGAATTTAATCAGTTGAGACAGACAGGGACTTTGAAAGACTATATCTATCAATGGCGAGAGTTAAGAGCATTGGTTGCAGCTAAATGTTTTCCACAGAACGACGAATACTATGTGAAGAGTTTCATGGGAGGCTTACGACCTGAATTGAGAGAGGTTTTAAAGATGGCAGGACCAGTGACATTAGATCAGGCAATAAAACTAGTTGAGGTGAAGGACGAATTCCTCGAACCTCTTACTAAGGAAAAGAAATTGTTCACCAAATTGTCAACTCAGACCTCAAATGAAACACAACCAAAACCTCCATGGAGTAATAACCAACAAGGTACGTTTAAACCAACTATTAACGAAAATACTACTGAAATACCAGTTAGAGATCTCACGTTTGCAGAAATGAGAGAAAAACGTGCTAAAGGTATTTGTTTCAAGTGTGATGGAAAATATTCCAAAGATCACGTTTGCCCCAATCGTCATCAGTTATGCAATATTGAAGTAATGGAAGACGAGATAGATAACTGGTTTAAAGCTAAAGGGGAGTCCAAAGCCGAATATATCTATGATGACTGTCTTAAGGCTAAAGAGGGGGCTAGAGTCGAAGGAGTTAACGACGGGGGTTCGATTTCAATGCACGCTCTTAATAGGAGTGCTAATAATGCTACGCTCAAGATTCTTGGACAACTCAAAAAAAGGAAAATCACTATATTAATTGATAGTGGCAGTACGCATTCGTTTATTGATAAGGGTACTGCATCTCAGTTGGGTTGTGTTCTAAAAGAAACAATGCCTATGGGGGATACTATTGCAGGCGGAGGCAGAATATTTAGTCGATTCTTATGCAAAAATTTGGCTTGGAAAATGCAGAGTCATGATTTTCTACTAGACTTCCGAACGATCAAATTGGGAGGTTATGATATGGTTTTGGGAGTTGATTGGATGACTAAATATGGACCACTGAGCCTTGATTTCGAGGCGAGAGTTATGAAAGCTAGGTTATCGGGTGAGAAGATTCGACTGTCGGGTGATAAAGAGGGCAGTTCCTTTTATTTAATGACAGGGGACGGCGTAGCTCGTAATGTGAAGAAGGATGACGATTGTTTTGGGGGTCAACTATTTTTTATGAATGCTGAGTCCACAACTCTGTTATCAGCCCAAATTTCTAAATTCTGTAAACAGTTTCCGATGCAGAAGCCACGTTCGAAAAGGGCAAGGAAGTTTTTAAGGGGAAGGGGATGTTATGAATCTAATATTCACAACAATGATGATTCTATTTCCAAAGATGAGGATGCTATTTCCAAACAGGAGGATTCTATTTCCAAAATTACCGAGGGTTGAAATAGACGTAGTTATATCTTTTAAGGGTTATTTTATAATTTGTTAGTCTATAAATAAGGATAGAATTGTAAGGAGAGGGATATATTTTTGGTATTCTAAATTGTTATACTTTCTCTTTCTTATTATCAGAGTCGTCGCTCCTGGTAACCCTAACCCTAATAAACTCTCAATTTCTATTCAGTCTGTTTCTTTTATCAATCTATTCTTCTATTCAATCTATTCAATCTGTTCTTCTATCTATTCTGTTCTTATTCTTTTCTTTGACTCATTCTGTTCTTCTTTATCTATTCTACGAAACTATTATTGTGAGATTTATATCGTGATTGATAGTAAGGTCACGACAATTTGTAAGTCGAATTTCTTATTCTAAAAGATATCATCTCAAAATCTCTTCTTGCAAGAGATATCCCTCACTCAAATAACTCCAAAATCTTCAACGTAATGGTGGCCATCAACAAAGGTGTACCCATCAACTGGACAAGGTTTTTGTTCGGTAATCTCGTTAAAATGATCTGTTCTCGAAAGAGATATTTTGGATATGATGGTCCCCTCGAGTCCTTGTTATGCTGTCTTGCTGAAGTTCTTGGTCGGGATGCCTTTATTAATCCTTATGTGTTGGATAGACAAAAGGTTTTTGACTACGTCCATAAAATGCATAGGATTCGGTTGAAGAAAAGAAATAGAGATGGGTCTTCCTCTTCTCGAACCTAGACTCAGAGCCTTCCCTTGTCCTCCTTCCTAGAAGAAAAATAGGAGAAGAATAGGAAGATTAGTTTTCTTAGGAAGAAAAAT
This sequence comes from Impatiens glandulifera, assembly GCF_907164915.1. NCBI lineage: Eukaryota > Viridiplantae > Streptophyta > Magnoliopsida > Ericales > Balsaminaceae > Impatiens > Impatiens glandulifera. The sequence continues at coordinate 90,900 of NW_025919547.1, read as the reverse complement.
GTCTTTCTGTTAATTGTAATGTTAGTTTAATGACTTATATTGAACTAATTTAATTAGTTGATTTTGAAGAGTACTGTGTTTAAACGGGTTCTTTATTATGTTATGTAATGAAATGTATGTGCATCATTGATTATAACTGTTTACCTTTGCAGGATTTTTAACATTATCATCAAAAAGGAAGAAATTGTTGGGTCAAATTATTTTGACTATATATCAAAGTAGTTTGACCAATATTGTTTTGATGATGTGTTAAACCGTTTAATCATTTCTGATGCAGGTGTGTCGAAAACAGGTTATATAGGACTAAGTCTTTATGAGGCGCATTAGACTTAGTTGGCATGAGTTGGTTAGACATGCTAGTCTAACAATTGGTTAGACGGGCCAGTCTAACAGTTGGTTCGACGGGCCAGTCTAACATTTGGTTAGACGGGCCAGTCTAACAGTTGGTTAGACGTGCCAGTCTAACAGATTATGTATTAGACGCGCTGGTCTAATATGTAGTTAGACGTGCAGGTCTAACAAAAAGTTAGACGTGAGGTCTAAATCCTTCAGATTAGTCTAAAGTGACTTGATATTAGACCGTAAGTTTGGTTTTAAAATTTTGTATATATAGTAAATAAACAAATTACAAATTATACTTTATATTATGTAAAAATAATAACTGGTGAAACCAGTTACATGCCCTTACTAAAGTTTTTATTACATTAATACCCCTTTTTCTCTTCTTCGTCTTCTTATTACCATTTTCCTTCACCCACTTATATCTTCATCTTTATTTCATTTTCCTGAGTTATCAGCAAGAAAAGTTGATTTTGATATCGAACCAGACATACGATTCTATTATCCGTAAGCAAGAGATCAATGATCTAATTCAAAAGAAGTATTAGAAGGGATAACGCATAACTAAGTGTCTATCCGATAGATGAAATTGTTTCAATGTCATATCTTGTATCTTGCAAGTAGAAGATTTATGGTTTCAACTGTTTCATTGAAAACCTTTCAAAACCATTTTGGATATATGTTTAGGAGGCTCTACATGTTTAACTCTCATAATCCTCATGGTTTGTGTTGCAACATCTAATGAAATTTTAATCACATCCAACTAGTAACTATAAACTATCTTTACAATTCATTGATTTGAATAAGGAGAATGATAATATAATAAATTAGTGATTATAAACAATCATTTAAAATTTATTCAGCACATACAATTAAACAAAAATAAAACAATAAGCTTCATCAAATAAATATTAAAATAATAATTAAAAATAATTTATATAAAAGGGTAAAATACTCTTATATACTTTTTACTACTTTTTTATATAACCAACCAAACACAAAATAATAAAAATTATAAAAATTATACTCTTTTTATACTTTCAAACAAACACATATAACTTACATACATAATACTCCTAACCATAGGACCAAAGGAGAGTTAAAAAGTTAATTTTATATCTAAAAAAAATTTCATATCTTTAGTATCAAAAAGTATTGTTAAGTTTTTTGTCTCTTCTTATTGTTAATAGCTCAAAAAAAATCATTGTTACAACCGATTTATCAAATTTATGTTATATTTATTTCATTTTTCATGTGCAACTGTGATTTTAATAAGTGTTTCAACATTTATATCTAATATATTTATTTTTCTACATTTTTGTTTATTATTTATACAATTTCAAATTTAATAAATTTTAAATAATTGTATATGATTTGTAAATATTTAGTTTTAATTTTATTTTAACATAATGGTTTTATAATGGTTTAAAAGTAAATGTTTAGTAATGGAAATTAAACCTCAGTTTTTTTTTCTTAAAAAACGTAAACTGTAAAATAAAGTAATACAAATATTCATATTTTTTAAAATTTAAACATTAAAATAAACTAGCATAAACACAAGATAAGTTAATGTAAGTCCCGTTTTAAACCCTATTTTTTCGAAATAAAAGACAATAAACAAACATTAATATTATTTATTATTAACTAGTTTTACAATTTTAATCATAATTATAAACTGATAAAAATGACAAACATTAATTTTAAAAACACAATAATTTATCACGTCTTTTAATAATATTACTCTTTTAAAATCTCTAAATATAATAAATGTACTTATTAGTCTTTCATATCTTTTTTTTAATTATAAGTTTCAATTATTCTTATATAATTAGGTGAAACACATTTAGTTGTTAACAAATAACCTAACAAGGAATTCACCTTCACCTTCATATCAAGGGCGTGGTTCTGTTGGGCTGTCCTCAAATATATTATATTTACAAAAAAACAAAAAAATTCTTCACACTAGCAAAAAAATTGAACATGCTTTATATGTTAATGTTTTAAGCTTAGAAACATTTTGAGCAGCTTATGATCGAAAGGCTTGTTGGGCCGGAATGCTGAGTACTCATGTAGTTGTTCTTTATTTCAAGATAATTCTTTTTATCAAATTTTCTTAAATATTTCTGATTAATATAGGTACAGATATTTTGTTTAAGCCCAATAAGTATTTTTATTATTTTTTTTGTCCATCACAATAATTCAATTGTATTTCTCTCTCTTTTATTGATAGGACACTCATATAAATAGATCCAATTAATTTAATATTTTTATTTATTCTCAAATGATCAATCAATTTAATTTAATTTCTTTAAAAAAAATATGGTTCAAATCTCGAATTAATTCTTAAAAAATCTTACTAATTTTACGATTTTATAGAAGACGTGCACATGGTTAATTTTTGGAGGGATAAGGATTATTGTAGGCGGAGATAAAATTTCTAGAATAAATGCCGACGCCGATCACGTTTCCGGCGATACCCTGTATTGATAAAGAAGAAGGGTAAAACAAAGTCGTTTAATTTAACTTAAACGCGCCATTTTGGGGTTCCGTCGCATTTAGTCCGCGTCTGGGCGTTTTCGGCTAACAGAGTAGACATCCCGTTAGTTGATCTCTAGTGGCCTAGAGTGCTCGTTCGTTTGGTTACAACCAGCCACACGAATTATTCTAATGCGTTAGATGAAGACCTGGTGATCATCTAATGGACGAGACTCCTATTGCAACTAATTTTCCTGGTTTCGACCACACCATATCATCAGTGTTTATTTCTATAAAAGGATTATTTATAAACAAATTTTTAGCATTTATTTCATTTTCTTCACCTAACAAAATACACAAAAATATTTTTTACAACATAATAAAAGTTATGATCATTTATTTTATTTTTCTGTATTTTATGCTATTTATTTAATTGTATTAAGTCACAAAATATACATAATTTATGTTTAAAATCATAATTAAATAATTTCATCCCATTTTTAGATTTAATTAGGGTAAAATAGAAACAATACTTTAAACTTAAATTATTTTTTGAATTTTTATTTAATTTTTCTAATTAATGTTTAATTATTATAATAATTATCCCTAATTTGTTTTTTAATCTTTTTTGGTTTATTTTGAATTTAAAAATTCAAAATAATATTTTAATAATATTGTAAATTAATAATATTTTTTTTATAAATTAAGGTATGTCAAATTTTCGTGCTTAGAAATATATAACATTCATTTTCTTAAAATTCACTTCAAAAACCAACTTATTTAACAGAAACTCAAGAAAATCAATGAAACGATATCAAAACATTTTAAACCAATATTTCAAGAAATAGTTAAAATTATTCTTTGTAGAGAATATATATATATATATATAGCCATAATGAAAGATTATTTTCAATAATTCGGATAATTTCATCTCCTTTGTTGCTAATTAAATGGATCGAAATTTGATTATCTTCCAATTGATTGGGCAATATGTGCGATGATTTAGTTCATGTCCGATGTCGCTAGTTCAATTCAAGATCAAGATGGCCAACAACATAATTGGATGTTATGCGCAACAACTGATACAACAATGAAAAGTATTCTTCATATTATTAAATTGAGACTAAAAATCTAATTTGGTTAAGCATAATGTCAAATCAAATCGAACAAAACTACACATGAACTCAAATCTAGTTAATGTAAAAATAAGTTAGACATTGTCCTCTAATATTAAAAAAATATATTGAGATTAAGAAAATAAAAAATCTAATTATTAGTCTAATTTTGAATTTTAATGATTATATTTTTCCTATTAATAATAATTTAACATTTATACACACTTTAAATATTTAATAATTAAATATGTTTGTAATTATAGTATATGTAATATAAGTTAAAAATTAAATTATTATAATATTTTAAAAAAATGATAATTTGAAAAGAGTTAAAAATTGTTAAAATTTGGTTTTTATTTTTATTAAAAATAAACAAATGATTAAGATTAAGCACAAACACAACTCTGCAAGAACTAAAATCGTAAATAAAAAATCAAGTATATATGGTCTAATTTTTTAAAGAAAAATTTCAACTATTTGAAAAAAAAAATATATTGAACAAAACGAAAAAAATCACGAGTAATAATACTCTTGATAATGAAGTTGAATGAATATATTGGGTTAAAATTTTTAATGTTGAAGTATCTTTAAATTATGAACTCATCTGGTTTTGATAATTTAGCTTAAATAATCAAAAGAGGAGAAATTGTTGGGTTACAATTTCTAATTGATTTAAAATAATTTAACATACTTGATTATAATCACTGATGAAATGGTTTTTGATAATAAATGGATAAAACTTGGTTCAATAATTGTTAGTCATATCAAATATATAAGGAAAAAAGCTCACTTAGACGTATGTACTTGTACAACTAGCTCACTTAAACGTATGTACTAATAAAAGTTCATTTAATCGTACGTACTATCGAAAATTGGCTCATTTAGCCTCTTTTAATAACCATGGTTAACTTTTATTTTTAAATTTAAATATTTATTAATTAAATATTAATATATTTTTTCTCTCTTCCCTTTTCATTTATTATTTCATTTATTACTCTATTTTTATTTTTATTTCTAATTTTTTATTATTTCTATATGAGTATTTATGATTGATTATTTTAATTTTATTTTATATATATGAGCATTCATCATTAATTATTTGAACTCTATATTTCTTCTTCTTTTTTATATATATTTTTTATATTCACATTAATTATTAATTATTTTAAAATTGTTTGATCCCAATAATTGAATATAACAATGAAAATTCTTTCAACAATAAAAATTCTTCAACACAAAAATAAATTAATTAATAATTAAGAATTGAATAATAATAAAAATTCATTCATCAAACACCAAAAGAGTAATAATCAAATATTAGACAAAACAATTCCTTTACTACTAATATAATAATATAAGTCGTGAATAAAAATTAAATAAAAAATTATTAATTTCATTTTTATTTATATTAAACTAAATAAGAAAAAAACCCTTTTTCATTTTTATTATATTAAATTAAATAAGAAAAAATCCTTAAAAAAAATTACAGGAAAATATAAAATTCATAAATAAGTTGTTAAATTGTTTTTAAAAAATAAGAATTTAAGAAATATAAGAAATAAAAACTAATAAAACAAAAGATGAAATATAGAAGAGAAATTAATATTAAAATAATAAAAAAATTAAGAATAAAATAAATTAATTAGTTTAATTAATGAAAAGGGAAGAGAGAGAAAATATATTAATATTTAATTAATAAATATATAAATTTAAAAATAAAAGTTAACCATGGTTATTAAAAGAGGCTAAATGAGCCAATTTTTGATAGTACATATGTTTAAATAACCTTTTATTAGTACATACGTCTAAGTGAGCTAGTTGTACAAGTACATACGTCTAATTGAGCTTTTTTCCAATATATAAATATGTACTTAGATATCAACATCGTATGTGGAGTACTGGTAAGTGCAACCGCTTGTCACACAGGTGACTTGGATTCATATCTCACTAGGTACAAAATTAATAACAGGAGTTTTATTATTTTAGACAAAGCTCAAAGTCAATGCGCGCGATTAGACGTCTCAAAGTCAATGCACATAGTTAGACGAGGACGTTTAACATCTTTAAATGCGGTCTAAAGAGGAGTGTAGTTAGACAATGGCATCTAACTTGAGCAGATGGACGTGTTTAATATGATCAGAAGGCGTCTAAGATAGTTAGACGAGGACATAGTTAGACGAGGATGTTTAACATCTCCCATTCATTATATGATCAATGCACATAGTTAGACGAAGACATTTAACATCTCCCATTCATGCTAACTCTTTATAACAGAAACATCAAACTTTGTTTTTTTCTTTATTTATTTTTTCTTTAGTGCATGCACATTCTACTTAAATTTCACTTAAATTTCTCGAATCTATTTTCATTCTTTAATTAAAGGTGTTCCTTATCTCTAAATTGGAGTGTATTGTGATATCTAATAAAATAAAAATAAGTAATAATTTTACAAAGAAAATGAGCAATTAAATTAGGAACGACTATCTAAATAAATAATAGGTAATAAATTAAAAATACAAATAATTATTCTTATTATATAATTATAACATATATATGATTGAGTAGTATAATTTATATATTAAAAAGTTAATTTTATTTCTAAAAAGATTGAATATATTTAATATAAAAAAATATTGTTAAGTTTTCTCTCTATTCTTATTGTTAATAACTCAAAAAAAAAATTGTTATAACAGATTTATCAAATTTATGTTATACTTATTTTATTTTTTTATTTGTTGATGTGAGTTTAATAGGTGTTTCAATATTTATATTTAATATATTTATTTTCCTACTTTTTATTTATTATATGTACAATTTTAAATTTAATAAATTTTAAATAATTGAATAAGATTTATAAATAATTGTTTTTATTTTTTCTAAACATAATGGTTTCAAAGTAAAAGTTGGGTAATGGGTATTAAACCACAATCTTTTTTTCTGTAAAAAAAATGTAAACGGTTAAATAAACTAAGACAAATATTCATATTTTTTTAAAAGTGAGCGATAAATAAACTAACACAAGACACATACACAAGACAAGTTAATGTAAGTGTCGTTCTAAAACCCATTTTTTCAAAATAAATACAATAAACAAACACGAATATTGTTTATTATTATATTTTTAATCAGAACATTTTAAGAGTTTAAAAAATAATCTTATCGTATTTAAAATTACTATGAGTATTCTTAATATATTTAATGATATTTAGTGAGATTATATATCATTTTCAGAAATGTTTTTTCATTTTGGAATATTCTACAAAAATCTTAAAAAATCGGTTATTACATTTAAAATCAGAACGTTTTAAGAGTTTAAAAAACAATCTTATCGTATTTAAAATTACTATGAGTATTCTTAATATATTTCATGATATTTCATGAAATTATACGTCAACTTTCATTTATTTTATATATTTCATTCAAGTTAATCGAAAATAAATTTGGTTTTATAATATAAAACCATCACAATCTAATCGAAATTATTACAAATCTTATTCGATTAACATATACTATATTTTATTATTTTATTTTATGTTAGGTTAGGTTAGAGTTATATTAATAACTAATAGTCATCTCTATACATTATATCATTTTGAGAAATGTTTTCTCATTTTGGAATATTTAAAGAAAATCAGTTATTATATTTATGATTAGAAACGTTTGAAGAGTTTAAAAAATAATTTTATCGTATTTAAAATGACTATAAATATTTTTAATATATTTCATGATATTTCGTGAGATTTTATGTCAACTTTCATTTATTTTATTTCTATTTTTTTTAAAATGTAATGAAATATATAAAATAAAAGAAATATTTCTTAGATGAGTTGAAAGTACTGCCAAACAAGTTGAATGCCACAGTTGTCCTCAAGCAATGGCTAAACATATGATGACGTAACAATTTAATATACTTTGCACCACTTCCATTCTAATTATTTATATATTAGACTTTTAATTAAAGGGGGATGAACTGAAGATGATGATGAATACTGCCTATTCTCATTTTGATTTTTCCTTTTATATGATCCCGTTCTGATTTGATAAAAAGAATTATTTTTCAGGATTTCTGAGCTCTTCACCTTATTGTTCTCAACTTGAATTTCGTGATCATTGTCTCTATATTCTTCATCTTCAGCTTCAAAATCTTCAGCAACTTTGGATTCTTCTATAACAACCTTAGAATTCTCTTCTTCCTCTTGATCTGTCTGAGTATCTTCCTCTCTGTTTTCTTCAGCAACCACTTCAATTTTATTTGATTGAGAATCCTCAACTATCTCTTCAACATGATTAGGTTGAGGTTCCACCTTCTTTATCGTACTACTTTCGTCTTGTACATAATTTTCTTTATCTTCCGTTTCCTAATCTTTAAACAATTTTTTCTCTTTGAAAATAGGCACATTTGTATCATTTTCTTGCATCTTTACTTTCTGACCATTATGAATTTTATGATATTCTTCCTTAGCCAAATCACATTTTGGGCTTGCATGTTGGAAAGTATTGCAAAAAGAGCATCTTTCTGGCCTCCACTCATAAGTGATTTCCATGACAGTAAGTTTTCCTTTTCTGTCTACTACTGTCATACTTTTCGGCAGTGTGCTTCTAGGATGCACCTCAATGCTAATTCTAGAAAATGTTAGGTGCTCTCCTCCTTTAGTAATTGGATTCATGTATAATGGTCTACCCAATAAACCCGTAAAATGACTAAGGGCTTCAGAATTGCACATATGTGCAAGTATATTCAGAAGCTTGAACCATATCTGTGCAGTTTCTTTTGGCTTACTCAATAGGTTCAAATCTTCGGACCATTTCTCTAAATTCATACAATTGGATCCTATATATGTATGCCCATTTTCTAGAATTTCCTCTAGATTAGATCCCTTCTTGAATTTAAAGAAATATAAATCATGGACATTTGTTGAAATCTTCTCTAGCCTTTTTTTCCCATTGATTCAATAGTGCATCTTTAGTAATTGGGAAGTATACTCTGTTTTTCCCTATGTAGTTTCCCACAACTACATTTTCCATTCCTTTATACAGTTTTCCTCTACTTCAGTAGGTAATTTATATTCAAATGGAGAATTCAGTACCTCCACTTTTGTCTGTGTATTGCCCAAGTAGATTTTCTCTTAATAAGAATGATCTTCTGACTTTTTTGCATTGTTGTTCTTCCAAACTTCATTAGTTTTTCATGTCGAGTTGCTCCTGATAGTATATGACTTAGATTTGGGAGCCTTCATTAGTTCCTTCATTGTAGTAACTGATCATTAAACAATTTATTCATATTCTTCTTTTTTCAATAGATTCCAGTCTTGAAGATAGTGGGTGTTGAGTTGAATTGTAATTTGTTGTGCTTTCTCCTTATTGATAACAATTTCTCCCCTTTTGGCATGCATAAGGAACTATGTAATCTGATTCTTGAGCCCAAACAGATTAACTCTTTCATTATTGCGTATCTTCCAAGCTCCTTCATTATCCCCTTGTTTTACTGCATTATTTTCAATAGGAATTTTCTCAGTAGTAGTTGGAGCAGATTGCTTAATTGTGTTGGTATCCTGTTGTTCTTTGATAACTTTTTCAGAAATTCTTTCAAATTCTTTGAGCGTTGCTTCCTTAATTCTTTCCAGCAGAAAATCCATAAGGGTGTGTTTGATGAGGGGGAATTGGAATTGGAATTGGCATTGGAATTCTAATTCCAATTCCATGAGAATTGGTATTGAATTACAATTCAATTCCTATGTTTGGAAAAATGATAGAATTGTAATTCAATTCCAATTCCTATGTTTGGGAAAATGATAGAATTGTAATTGAATTCTAATTCCAATGTTTGTAAGATAAAATATCGGTTCAAAATATTAACTTTTAAAATATGTTTTCACGTTTTGACACATTTAATACGATTTTGACATTTTTTCACATTCTCACACGTTTTTTTACGTTTCTCACAAGTTTTAACAAGTTTTTCACATTTTCACATATCTTTCATGTTTTTTACACGTTTTTCACACGTTTTAACACGTTTTCACGTTTTTCACACGTTTTAACACGTTTTCACGTTTTTCACACGTTTTTTACACATTTTAACACGTTTTCACGTTTTTTCACACGTATTCCACATTTTTGGGACATTTAACATATTTTTGACATTTTTAATATGTTTAACCTGTTTTTCACACGTTTTGATAGGTTTAAAACGTGTTAAACCTATCAAAAACATAAAAACGTGTTAAACGTATCAAAAATGTGATAAATGTGTCAAATAAGTGAAAAAATTGTTAAACATGCCAAAACGTGAAAAACGTGTTAAACGTGTTAAATTTGTTAAAAATGTGTCAAACGTGTCAAAAACGTAAAAAACACGTAAAACGTGTCAACAACGTGTTAAACGTGTTAAAAACGTTTTAAATGTGTTAAAAACATGAAAACGTGTCAAAAACGTGTTAAACGTTCCAAACATGTGAAAACTTGTTAAACATGTAAAAACGTGTTAAACGTGTCAAAAATGTAAAAAAAATGTTAAATGTGTTAAAAACGTGAAAACATGTTAAACGTGTCAAAAATGTAAAAAAATGTGTTAAATGTGTCAAAAACGTGAAAACGTTTTAAACGTGTTAAATATGTGAAAAACTTGTTAAATGTGCCAAAACGTGTTAAACGTGTCAAAAATGTGGTAAATGTGTCAAAAACGTAAAAAAATGTGTTAAATGTGTCAAAAACGTGAAAACGTGTTAAACGTGTCAAAAACGTGTTAAATATGTGAAAAACTTGTTAAACGTGCCAAAACGTGAAAAACGTGTCAAAATGTGGTAAACGTGTCAAAAACGTAATAAAACGTGTTAAATGTGTCAAAAACGTGAAAACGCGTTAAACATGTCAAAAACGTAAAAAAACGTGTTAAATGTGTCAAAAACGTGAAAACGTGTTAAACGCGTCAAAAACGTGTTAAATATGTGAAAAACTTGTTAAACTTGCAAAAACGTGCAAAATGTTCCATAATATAAAAAACGTGTTAAACGTGTCAAAAACGTGTTAAACGTGTCAAAAACGTGAAAATCATGTTAAACGTGTCAAAAACGTGTTAAACGTGTCAAAGACGTGAAAAACGTGTTAAATGTGTCAAAAATGTGTTAAACATGTCAAGGACGTGAAAAACGTGTTAAATGTGTCAAAACGTGTTAAACGTGACAAAAACGTGTTAAAACGTGAAAATAATGTTAAACGTGTCAAAAACGTGTTAAACGTGTTAAAAACGTGAAAATCATGTTAAACGTGTCAAAAACGTGTTAAACGTGTCAAAGATGTGAAAAACGTGTTAAATGTGTCAAAAACGTGTTAAACATGTCAAGGACGTGAAAAACGTGTTTAATATGTCAAAACGTGTTAACGTGTCAAAAACGTGTTAAACGTGCCAAAAACGTGTTAAACGTGCCAAAATATGAAAATATGTTAAACGTGTAAAAAACGTGTAAAAAACGTGTAAAACGTGTTTAATGTGTGAAAAACGTGTTAAATGTGTAAAACGTGTTTAATGTGTAAAACGTGTTTAATGTGTGAAAAACGTGTTTAATGTGTGAAAAATGTGTTAAATGTGTCAAAAACGTGTTAAACATGTCAAGGACGTGAAAAACATGTTGTTGGTATCCTGTTGTTCTTTGATAACTTTTTCAGAAATTCTTTCAAATTCTTTGAGCGTTGCTTCCTTAAATCTTTACAGCAGAAAATCCCGGTGTGTTTGATGAGAGGGAATTGGAATTGGAATTGGCATTGGAATTCTAATTCCAATTCCATGAGAATTGGTATTGAATTACAAATCAATTCCTATGTTTGGAAAATTGATAGAATTGTAATTCAATTCCAATTCCTATGTTTGGGAAAATGATAGAATTGTAATTGAATTCTAATTCCAATGTTTGTAAAATAAAATATCGGTTCAAAATATTAACTTTTAAAATATGTTTTCACGTTTTGACACATTTAATACGTTTTTGACATTTTTTTTCACATTTTCACACGTTTTTTCACGTTTTCACACGTTTTAACACGTTTTTCACATTTTCACACGTTTTCACACGTTTTTCACGTTTTTCACGTTTTTCAAACGTTTTTCACCTGTTTTTCACGTTTTTCACACGTTTTTCACGTTTTCACGTTTTTCACATTTTTCACACGTTTTTCACACGTTTTTTACACGTTTTTTACACGTTTTTTACACGTTTTCACACGTTTTCACGTTTTTTACACGTTTTAACACGTTTTCACGTTCTTCACACATAAAAACATGTTTTTCACGTTTTTACACGTTTTCACGTTTTTCACACATAATTCACGTTTTCACGTTTTTCACACATAATTCACGTTTTTCACACGTTTTCACGTTTTTCACACGTTTTAACACGTTTTTCACGTTTTACACATTTTTCACATTTTTCACGTTTTTCAAACGTTTTCACGTTTTTTACACGTTTTAACACGTTTTTTACGTTTCTCACACGTTTTAACAAGTTTTTCACATTTTCACATATCTTTCATGTTTTTTACACGTTTTTCACACGTTTTAACACATTTTCACGTTTTTCACACGTTTTTTACACATTTTAACATGTTTTCACGTTTTTTCACACGTTTTCCACATTTTTGGCACATTTAACATGTTTTTGACATTTTTAATATGTTTAACCTGTTTTTCACACGTTTTGATAGGTTTAAAACGTGTTAAACCTATCAAAAACATATGAACGTGTTAAACGTATCAAAAATGTGTTAAATGTGTCAAATAAGTGAAAAAATAGTTAAACATGCCAAAACGTGAAAAACGTGTTAAATTTGTTAAAAATGTGTCAAACGTGTCAAAAACGTAAAAAACACGTGAAACGTGTCAACAACGTGTTAAAAACATGAAAATGTGTCAAAAACGTGTTAAACGTTCCAAACATGTGAAAACTTGTTAAACATGCAAAAACGTGAAAAACGTGTTAAACATGTCAAAAATGTAAAAAAAATGTTAAATGTGTTAAAAACGTGAAAACATGTTGAACGTGTCAAAAATGTAAAAAAATGTGTTAAACGTGTCAAAAACGCGAAAACGTTTTAAACGTGTTAAAAACGTGTTAAATATGTGAAAAACTTGTTAAATGTGCCAAAACGTGAAAAACGTGTCAAAAATGTGGTAAACGTGTCAAAAACGTAAAAAAACGTGTTAAATGTGCCAAAAACGTGAAAACGCGTTAAACGTGTCAAAACGTAAAAAACGTGTTAAATGTGTCCAAAACGTGTTAAACGCGTCAAAAACGTGTTAAATATGTGAAAAACTTGTTAAACGTGCCAAAACGTGCAAAATGTTCCTTGATATAAAAAACGTGTTAAACGTGTCAAAAACGTGTTAAACGTGTTAAAAACGTGAAAATCATGTTAAACGTGTCAAAAACATGTTAAACGTGTCAAAGACGTGAAAAACGTGTTAAATGTGTCAAAAACGTGTTAAACATGTCAAGGACGTGAAAAACGTGTTAAATGTGTCAAAACGTGTTAAACGTGACAAAAACGTATTAAAACGTGAAAATTATGTTAAACGTGTTAAACGTGTTAAACGTGTTAAAAACGTGAAAATCATGTTAAACGTGTCAAAAACGTGTTAAACGTGTCAAAGACGTGAAAAACGTGTTAAATGTGTCAAAAACGTGTTAAACATGTCAAAGACGTGAAAAACGTGTTATATATGTCAAAACGTGTTAACGTGCCAAAAACGTGTTAAACGTGCCAAAAACGTGTTAAACGTGCCAAAATATGAAAATATGTTAAACGTGTAAAAAACGTGTAAAAAACGTGTAAAACGTGTTTAATGTGTGAAAAACGTGTTAAATGTGTAAAACGTGTTTAATGTGTAAAACGTGTTTAATGTGTGAAAAACGTGTTTAATGTGTGAAAAACGTGTTAAATGTGTCAAAAACGTGTTAAACATGTCAAGGACGTGAAAAACGTGTTAAATGTGTCAAAACGTGTTAAACGTGACAAAAACGTGTTAAAACGTGAAAATCATGTTAAACGTGTCAAAAACGTGTTAAACGTGTTAAAAACGTGAAAATCATGTTAAACGTGTCAAAAACGTGTTAAACGTGTCAAAGACGTGAAAAACGTGTTAAATGTGTCAAAAACGTGAAAAACGTGTTAAATGTGAAAAACGTGTTTAATGTGTAAAACGTGTAAAAAACGTGTAAAATGTGTTTAATGTGTGAAAAACGTGTTTGATGTGTAAAACATGTTTAATGTGTGAAAAACGTGTTTAATGTGTGAAAAACGTGTTAAATGTGTCAAAACGTGTTAAACATGTCAAGGACGTGAAAAACGTGTTAAAAGTGTCAAAACGTGTTAAACGTGACAAAAACGTGTTAAAACGTGAAAATCATGTTAAACGTGTCAAAAACGTGTTAAACGTGTTAAAAACATGAAAATCATGTTAAACGTGTCAAAAACGTGTTAAACGTGTCAAAGACGTGAAAAACGTGTTAAATGTGTCAAAAACGTGTTAAACATGTCAAGGACGTGAAAAACGTGTTAAATATGTCAAAACGTGTTAACGTGCCAAAAACGTGTTAAACGTGCCAAAAACGTGTTAAACGTGCCAAAATATGAAAATATGTTAAACGTGTAAAAAACGTATAAAACGTGTTTAATGTGTGAAAAACGTGTTAAAATGTCAAAAACGTGTTAAAATGTCAAAAACATGAAAAACGTGTTAATTTGGAATTACAATTCCGACCTAAAAAGATAGGAATTGAGAACTATCAAATTACATTATATTGAATTCCATTGGAATTCTAATTCCAATTCCAATTCTTAATATTAAAGTGTCTAACAAACATAAGAATTGGAATTGAACCCTCCAATTCCAATTCCAATTCCAATTCCAGGGTTATCAAACACACCCTAACTTTTTTTTATTTACTACTTTTGTTCTTCTCCTTCCCCATAATGGCAGAGACAGAGTAATAGAACAAATTAATTGCAAAAATTCTAAGAGATGATCAAAAGTAACCGCAATCTAGGGCAAAATCTAACGACGCTTACAAATGTACAAGAAACCCTAGACTAGCAACACTTAATGAACGACGCAAGACAATACTGAGATGTCCGTGTCGATCGTCCCGTGCCGCCTGTGCCTATTGTGTCACTTGTGCCGATCGTGTCGTGCTGCTTGTGTCGATGGTGCTTCCTTTCATTAATGGTGATTCCGATGACGATTTGATGACTTACGGTGCATGACAATATCGTGTCGTCTGTGCCTTTGTTCCTGTGCCTATCGTGCTGTTGTACTAATCGTGCCGCCTGTGCTGATCGTGTCGCTCGTGCCGATCGTGTCGCCAGTGCCGATCGCGAATCAAATCTCCAGAGCTTTTATTATGTGTTAGGGTTTACAGTTTTAGACACTTTTTTTTATTTGTATATATTAAGCTTTATTTGAAGCTATAATAGTTTTATTAGAAGATATACATAGTTTTATAAGAAGATATAATTAATTAGTTTTATTTGACATTTTGGTAAAAATATTTAAGTTTTCAAGCAATATCTTAGTAACATACGAAAGTTTATTTTATATAATTGAGTTTTCTAGCATTAAAAGCCGTGTTTCAGCATTAAACCAAACATTCTAAATGATTTTAACAAGTTTGGTTATCCTATTTTCATTTTAAAACACTTTAGTAAGTTTCATTACAAATCAAACTAAGTTTTATCCGAGAGTATATATATATATATATATATATATTATTTTTTTCTTGCATCATTCTAGACTCAGTCATATATATTCTGCAAATTCTGCACTCCATATCTTACAAAAACAAAAAATTATCTATGTTTGTTTATTATTTAGGCAGTTGACCTTTAAAAAAAATAAAAAAAATTCTACTTAACTTACATATCTGCCAGTATAAACACAACTGCACCTACATGAGGTCCCCGAATGTTTTTGTGAATCTTCAATGCCTGGGAATTAGTGATCCTTAAATATTCCAAATAATTTAGTTCACAACTGCATCTCTGGCATTGAACAGTCTCATAATTCAAATTAATAAACATAACTCGGGAATTGCTGCAAAATTTATAAGGATTAATTATAATATTAAGATAAGTTAAAAATAAACTAACAAATAAACAATTCTTATTACCATGTAAAGCAGCTCATAACATTTGGATCCATTCCTTCAAAAATATATATATATATATATATATATATATATATATGGAACCAAAGATAATTATAAAATGAATAAATTTCTTACCTTACTTCTTCTTCAATGGGCAAACAAGTTTAGATATATACCCTTATGTTAGGGCTCATTTGATTTTGCGCATGTGACTAACAACATCAACATATGCAAAAATAGCTTCTTCTTTCTTTTTTTTTCTTTTTTATCTGGGATCACATGAGAACACATTTGTACTTGTCAAATTATCAACAACCTTCTATTTAAATGTCAATGTCACATCTTAATTATCCCTCAATGATGTAATATTGATCACACACATTTACAACTTTTACATATTTATAAGTTTCAAATTACAAAATATAAATAAGAAGTTAAATAAAAGCACATATGGAAAAATTAATTTATAAGTTAAAATTTATTTTAAAACCCTATAAGATACAAATATTATAAATATTTTTTAAAAAAATAAGAAAGATGAGTTTAAACACTCATAAAATTTAATATTTAAATTTATTTTATTTGTAGAAAAATAATATATAAACATCAAATATAACTTATCATTCATAAAAACTGAAGAAAAATTTCAGCAAAAAAGTAAAATAAAACCGAGTCTTTAGATAAAACTATGTATATCTACGGACAAATCATAGTTTTGACCTGTGATAAAATTTACCGTTTCTTTTTTTACATAAAAAAAAATTATAACATAATTTGTTAAAGTTAGATAAAACGATTAGTTTAATTTTAAAACACTTATTTTATTTGAAGAAAATAAAATATAAACATCAATGACAACTTAACATTCATGGAAACTGGAAATTTTTTAACAAAAACTGAAATAAAACAAATTATGCTTTCAGATAAAACTAAATATACCTATAAAACTATGTATAACTTCGGATAAAATATTGTTTTCAACTAGTTGGTGACTTAGTGAACTTTTTTTTAAAATAAAAATTAAAACATAAATTGTTAAAGCTAGATAAAAAACGATTAATTTAATGTTGAAATACTTATTTTATTTGTATTGGAATGAAAATAAACATCAAATACGACTGTTTATTCATTTTAAAACTGAAAATCTTCAATAAAAAGTGAAATAAAACTAATTATAGAATTCGTATTGTCTCTTTTTTCTCTGATCTTGACGAAAATGGCATTTTTTGTGCCAAAATCTCTTCAAGTGAGCTTCAAATCCGTGTCTGCGGTACCCATTCCTGGAGTGATTCAGGTCCTTGAATCACTAAAGCGTTATGGGTTGAAGGAGTTTCTTCGCCCTCACGATGCCTATAATGATCAGGTTATCCGTGAGTTCTTCGCATCTGCTATGTTTCTAGACAGCGAATGGGTGCATGCAACGATTCTAGGAGAAGAAATCTGTTTCAACGAAGAACTTTTCGGGGAGTTTTTTGGTCTTCCATCCAAAGGAATCCATGTGTTTCCTCCCTCTTCATTCGAAACCATGTCTGAGATAATGCCAGTTTTCACAGATGTAATTCTTAATCTTTCTTCTCTATCCGTTAAAAGCCGAGATTTGAAAGTCGAATTTCTTATTCTAAAAGATATCATCTCAAAATCTCTTCTTGCAAGAGATATCCCTCACTCAAATAGCTCTAAAATCTTTGACATAATGGTGGCCATCACCAAAGGTGTACCCATCAACTGGAAAAGGTTTCTGTTCGGTAATCTCGTTAAAATGATCTGTTCTCGAAAGATATATTTTGGATATGACGGTCCCCTCGGGTCCTTGTTATGCTGTCTTGCTGAAGTTCTTGGTCGGGATGCCTTTATTCATCCTTCTGTGTTGGATAGACAAAAGGTTTTCGACTACGTCCATCAAATGCATAGGATTCGGTTGAAGAAAAGAAACAGAGACGAGTCTTCCTCTTCTCGAACCTAGACTCAGAGCCTTCCCTTGTCCTCCTTCCTAGAAGAAAAATAGGAGAAGAATAGGAAGATTAGTTCTCTTAGGAAGAAAAATGTCTTTCTGTTAATTGTAATGTTAGTTTAATGCCTTGTATTGAACTAATTTACTGTGTTTAAACGGGTTCTTTATTATGTTATGTAATGAAATGTATGTGCATCATTGATTATATCTGTTTACCTTTGTAGGATGTTTAACATCATCATCAAAAAGGAAGAAATTGTTTGGTCAAATTATTTTGACTATATGTCAAAGTAGTTTGACAAATATTGTTTTGATGATGTGTTAAACCTTTTAACCATTTCTGATGCAGGTATGTCGAAAATAAGTTATATCGGACTAAGTCTTAATGAGGCGCATTTGACTTAGTTGGCATGTGTTGGTTAGAATGGCTAGTCTAACAGTTGGTTAGACGTGTCAGTCTAACGGTTGGTTAGACGGGCCAGTCTAACAGGTTGTTAGACGGGCCAGTCTAACAGTTGGTTAGACGGGCCTGTCTAACAGTTGGTTAGACGAGCTAGTATAACAGTTAGTTAGACGGGCCAATCTAATAGTTGGTTAGACGGGCCAGTCTAATAGTTGGTTAGACGGGCCAGTATAACAGATTATGTATTAGACGCACTGATCTAATATGTAGTTAAACGTGCATGTCTAACAGAAAGTTAGACGTGAGGTCTAACTTCTTCAGATTAGTCTGAAGTGACTTGATATTAGACGTAAGTTTGGTTTTAAAATTTTGTATATATAGTAAATAAACAAATTACAAATTATACTTTATATTAGGTAAAAATAATAACTGGTGAAACCAGTAACAAGCCCTTACTAAAGTTTTTATTCCATTAATACCCCTTTTTCTCTTCTTCGTCTTCTTATTACCATTTTCCTTCTCCCACTTATATCTTCATCTTTCTTTCATTTTCCTGAGTTATCAGCAACAAAAGTTGGTTTTGATATCGAACCAGACATACGATTTTATTATCCGTAAGCATGAGATCAATGATCTAATTCAAAAGAAGGATCGGAAGGGATAGCGCATAACTCTGTGTCTATCCGATAGATGAAATTGTTTCAATGTCATATCTTGTATCTTGCAAGTAGAAGCTTTATGGTTTAAACTGTTTCATTGAAAACCTTTCAAAGCCATTTTGGATATTTGTTTAGGAGGCTCTACATGTTTAACTCTCATAATCCTCATGGTTTGTGCTGCAACATCTAATGGAATTTGAATCACATCCAACTAGTGACTATAAACTATCTTTACAATTCATTGATTTGAATAAGGAGAATGATAATGTAATAAATTAGTGATTATAAACAATCATTTAAGATTTATTCAGCACATACAATTAAACAAAAATAAAACAATAAGCTTCATCAAATAAATATTAAAATAATAATTAAAAACAATTTATAAAAAAGGGTAAAATAGTCTTATATACTTTTTACTACTTTTTTATATAACCAACCAAACACAAAATAATAAAAATTATATAATTTATATTTTTTTATATACTTTCAAACAAACACATATAACTTATATAATTTATACCTCTCAATACCCTATACAATTAATACCCATTATAGTTTGTACCTATATACATAATACTTCCAACCAAAGGAGAGTTAAAAAGTTAATTTTATATCTAAAAAAAATTTCATATCTTTAGCATCAAAAAGTATTGTTAAGTTTTTTGTCTCTTCTTATTGTTAATAGCTCAACAAAAATCATTGTTACAACCGATTTATCAAATTTATGTTATATTTATTTTATTTTTTCATGTGCAACTGTGATTTTAATAGGTGTTTCAACATTTATATCTAATATATTTATTTTTCTACATTTTTATTTATTATTTATACAATTTCAAATTTAATTAATTTTAAATAATTTTATATGATTTGTAAATATTTAGTTTAATTTTATTTTAACATAATGGTTTGAAAGTAAATGTTTGGTAATGGAAATTAAACCACAGTTTTTTTTTTCTTAAAAAACGTAAACTGTAAAATAAATTAATACAAATATTCATATTTTTTTAAATATAAACATTAAAATAAACTAGCACAGACACAAGATAAGATAAGTTAATTTAAGTCCCGTTTTAAACCCCATTTTTTCAAAATAAAGACAATAAACAAACATTAATATTATTTATTATTAACTAGTTTTACAATTTTAATCATAATTATAAACTGATAAAAATGACAAACATTAATTTTTAAACACAATAATTTATCACGTCTTTTAATAATATTACTCCTTTAAAATCTCTAAATATAATAAATGTACTTATTAGTCTTTCATATCATTTTTTTAATTATAAGTTTCAATTATTCTTATATAATTAGGTGAAACACATTTAGTTGTTAACAAATAACCTAACAAGGAATTCACCTTCACCTTCATATCAAGGGTGTGGTTCTGTTGGGCTGTCCTCAGATATATTATATTTACAAAAAAAAACTAAAAAATTCTTCACATAAGTAAAAAAAAACTGAACATGCTTTATATGTTAATGTTTTGAGCTTAGAAACATTTTGAGCAGCTTAGTATCGAAAGGCTTGTTGGGCCGGAATGCTGAGTACTCATGTAGTTATTTCTTATTTCATGATAATTCTTTTTATCAAATTTTCTTAAATATTTCTGATTAATATATGTACGGATATTTTGTTTAAGCCCAATAAGTATTTTTATTATTTTTTTTTGTCCATCACAACAATTCAATTGTATTTCTCTCTCTTTTATTGATAGGACACTCATATAAATAGACCAAATTAATTTAATCTTTTCATTTATTCTCAAATGATCAATCAATTTAATTTAATTTTTTTAAAAAAATATGGTTAAAATCTCGAATTAATTCTTAAAATTTTTTACCGATTTTACGATTTTATAGAAGACGTGCACATGGTTAATTTTTGGAGGGATAAGGATTATTGTAGGCGGATATAAAATTTCAATACTAAATGCCGACGGCGATCGCGTTTCCGGAGATACCCTGTATCGATAAAGAAGAAGGGTAAAACAACGTCGTTTAATTTAACCGAAACGTGCCATTTTGGTGTTCCGTCGCATTTAGTCCGCGTCTGGGCATTTTCGGCTAACAGAGTAGACATCCCGTTAGTTGATCTCTAGTGGCCTAGAGTGCTCGTTCGTTTGGTTACAACCAGCCACACGAATGATTTTAACGCGTTAGATGAAGACCTGGTGTTCATCTAATGGACGAGACTCCTATTACAACTAATTTTCCTGGTTTCGGCCACACCATATTATCAGTGTTTATTTCTATAAAAGGATTATTTATAAATAAATTTTTAGCATTTCTTTCATTTTCTTCACCAAACAAAATACACAAAAATATTTCTTACAACATAATAAAAGTTATGATCATTTATTTTATTTTTCGATATTTTATGCTATTTATTTAATTGTATTAAGTCACAAATTATACATAATTTATGTTTAAAATCATAATTAAATAATTTCATCCCATTTTTAGGTTTAATTTGGGTAAAATAGAAACAATACTTTAAACTTAAATTATTTTTTGAATTTTTATTTAATTTTTCTAATTAATGTTTAATTATTATAATAATTATCCCTAATTTTTTTTAATCTTTTTTGGTTTATTTTGAATTTAAAAATTCAAAATATTATTTTAATAGTATTATAAATTAATAATATTTTCTTTTATAAATTAATGTATGTCAAATTTTCGTACTTAGAAATATATAACAATCATTTTCTTAAAATTCACTTCAAAAACCAACTTATTTAACAGAAACTCAAGAAAATCAATGAAACGATATCAAAACATTTTTAACCAATATTTCAAGAAATAGTTAAAATTACTCTTTGTAGAGAATATATATATATATATATAGCCATAATGAAAATTTATTTTCAATAATTCGGATAATTGTATCTCCTTTGTTGCTAATTAAATGGATCGAAATTTGATTATCTTCCAATTGGTTGGGAAATATGTGCGATGATTTATTTCATGTTCGATGTCTCTAGTTCAATTCAAGATCAAGATGTCCAACAACATAATTGGATGTTATGCGCAACAACTGATACAACAATGAAAAGTATTCTTCCTATTACAAAATTGAGACTAAAAATCTAATTTGGTTAAGCATAATGTCAAATCATATTGAACAAAACTACACATCAACTAAAATCTAGCTAATGTAAAAATAAATTAGACATTGTCCTCTAATATTAAAAAAATAAATTGAGATTAAGAAAATATAACAGTTCAAAAATAAATAAATTAAAGATTGATAAAAAAATCTAATTATTAGTCTGATTTTGAATTTTAATGCTTATATTTTTCCTATTAATAATAATTTAACATTTATACACACTTTAAATATTTAATAATTAAATATGTTTGTAATTGTAGTATATGTAATATAAGTTAAAAATTAAATTATTATAATATTTTAGAAAAATGATAATTTGAAAAGAGTTAAAAATTGTTAAAATTTGGTTTTTATTTTTATTAAAAATAAATAAATGATTAAGATTAAGCACAAACACAACTTTGCAAGAACTAAAATCGTAAATGAAAAATCAAGTATATATGGTCTAATTTTTTAAAGAAAAATTTCAACTATTTGAAAAAAAAATATATTGAACAAAACGAATAAAATCACGAGTAATAATACTCTTGATAATGAAGTTGGATGAATATGTTAGGTTATAATTTCAATGTTGAAGTATCTTTAAATTATGAACTCATCTGGTTTTGATAATTTAGCTTAAATAATCAAAAGGGGAGAAATTGTTGGGTTACAATTTCTAATTGATTTAAAATAATTTAACATACTTGATTATAATCACTGATGAAATGGTTTTTGATAATAAATGGATAAAACTTAGTTCAATAATTGTTAGTCATATCAAATATATAAATATGTACTTAGATATCAACATCGTATGTGGAGTACTGGTAAGTGCAACTGCTTGTCACACAGGTGACCTGGATTCGAATCTCACTAGGTGCAAAATTAATAACAGGAGTTTTATTATTTTAGACAAAGCTCAAAGTCAATACGCGCGATTAGACGTCTCAAAGTCAATGCACATAGTTAGACGAGGACGTTTAACATCTTTAGATGCGTTCTAAAGAGGAGTGTAGTTAGACAATGGCATCTAACTTGAGCAGATGGACGTTTAATATGATCAGAAGGCGTCTAAGATGATGAGATGGCATATAAGATGAGTAGATGATGTCTGAAGGCAGATGAGCGTCTAAAGTAGATGAGCATTTAGACAACTAGTAAGGTAGTAGAGGTCTCCAAATAGCTGACTGCAGAGCTCAACAAATGAATAAATACCACATACGCGGATATCTCTAAATTGCATTCCCAGTATAAGACAAGATCAGAGGATATTCGACGCACTACCTGTTTGTTACGGCCACAATCCAAATACCTAGAGTTTGTTGTACTCTCGTACTATAGGTGACCGTCCAACGGACACATGTCACATGTCCAAAAGGAGGATTCGAACGTTGATGCTTTTCAAAGATATATAGCTGCCTAAGGACAACGGATGAATTGCTAGAACCACAAGACAGAAGCTGAAGCACTCTCTCTCTCATTGAATCACCATATTTCTACAAGTTTGATTTCTTGAATCAACTTTCTCTCTAGATATTTTATTTTCAAGTGTATTTTGTAATTCACTACGTGAATTTGGGAGATAAGTTACTATACTATTTGATAGTCATTAAAATTTTGTTGTAAGTTGAACAAAAGGTGTTATGTTCAACAGTGTGTGTGCTACGTGTTCAGAATAGGCGGTCAATTATGTCCTGGTTTTCTGACTAGGTTTTTGTAGTGTGTTCTATACAAATCAAAGTCTTCTAGTGAATATCCTCCAGTTGAGGAAGAAGGGGTGACGTAGGAGGGTTTACTCCGAACATCCATAAACAAACCCTGTGTTTTTTACTTTTTTTCATTTACATTGATCTATCTAACGCTTCAAATCCAACAAACGGTTTTCCGCACTTGAACTTGTTCAAGAGTTTGTGAAGATTTGCCAAAAGAATATAAACATATTTTAACTTCTAATAGAGTTTATAAGTTGTTCACAATAGTTAGACCCCAATCTCTATTGTCAATACCGATCCCAACATAATAAATCTCTCATTCATGCTAACTCTTTATAACAGAAACATCAAACTTTGTTTTTCTTTTTTTCATTATTTATTTTTTCTTTAGTGCGTGCACATTCTACTTAAATTTCACTGAATCTATTTTCATTCTTTAATCAAAGTTGTTCCATATCTCTAAATTGGAGTGTATTGTGATATCTAATAAAATAACAATAAGTAATAATTGTACAAAGAAAATGAGCAATTAAATTAGGGACGACTATTAAAAAAATAATAGTTAATAAATTAAAAATACAAATAATTCATTCTTATTATAATAATAACATATATATGATTGAGTAGTATAATTTATATATTAAAAAGTTAATTTTATTTCTAAAAAGATTGAATATATTTAATATAAAAAAGTATTGTTAAGTTTTCTTTCTATTCTTATTGTTAATAACTCCACAAAAAAATTGTTATAACAGATTTATCAAATTTATGTTATACTTATTTTATTTTTTAATGTGTTGCTGTGAGTTTAATAGGTGTTTCAATATTTATATTTAATATATTTATTTTCTTACTTTTTATTTATTATATGTACAATTTTAAATTTAATAAATTTTAAATAATTGAATAAGATTTATAAATATTTGGTTTTATTTTTTCTAAACATAATAGTTTCAAAGTAAAAGTTGGGTAATGAGTATTGAACCACAATCTTTTTTTCTTTAAAAAAATGTAAACGGTTAAATAAACTAAGACAAATATTCATATTTTTTTAAAAGTGAGCGATAAATAAACTAACACAAACACAAACACAAGATAAGTTAATGTAAGTGCCGTTCTAAAACCTATTTTTTTTTAAATAAATACAATAAAAAAACACGAATATTGTTTATTATTATATTTTTAATCAGAACTTTTTAAGAGTTTAAAAAATAATCTCATCGTATTTAAAATTACTATGAGTATTCTTAATATATTTAATGATATTTCGTGAGATTTTATATCAACTTTCATTTATTTTATATATTTAATTAAAGTTAATCTAAAATAAATTCGAATTTGTAACATAAAAGTCATCTTAATGTAATCGAATATATTACAAACTTTATTCGACTATCATATACTATATTTTATTATTTTATGTTAGGTTAGAGTTATATTAATATCTAAAAGTCATCTCAAAACATTATATATCATTTTGAGACATGTTTTTCTCATTTTGGGATATTCTAAAAAAATCTAAAAAAACCGGTTATTACATTTATAATCAGAACGTTTTAAGAGTTTAAAAAACAATCTTATCGTATTTAAAATTACTATGAGTATTCTTAATATATTTCATGATATTTCATGAAATTTTATGTCAACTTCCATTTATTTTATATATTTCATTCAAGTTAATCGAAAATAAATTTGGTTTTGTAATATAAAACCATCACAATCTAATCGAAATTATTACAAATCTTATTCGATTAGCATATACTATATTTTATTATTTTATTTTATGTTAGGTTAGAGTTATATTAATAACTAATAGTCATCTCAACACATTATATCATTTTGAGACATGTTTTCTCATTTTGGAATATTCTAAGAAAATCAGTTATTATATTTATAATCAGAACGTTTGAAGAGTTTAAAAAATAATTTTATCATATTTAAAATTACTATAAATATTCTTAATATATTTTATGATATTTCGTGAGATTTTATGTCAACTTTTATTTATTTTATTTCTATTTTTTTAAAAATGTAATGAAATATATAGAGTAAAAGAAATATTTCTTAGATGAGTTGAAAGTACTGCCAAACAAGTTGACTGCCACAGTTGTCCTCAAGCAATGGCTAAACATATGATGATGTAATAATTTGATATACTTTGCACCACTTTCATTCTAATTATTTATATATTAGACTTTTAATTAAACTATTCAAAATGACTATATTTTCGAAATTTAATAGTTATTTTTTAAATTTTAGATAGACAGAGATATATTAGATTTTATATTTAAATTAAAAAAATATATTTTATATGTATTTTTTCAATATTTATAACTTTCTCATATTTTCGTATTTATTTGGTTATCCTTATGATTATTTATGGCATTATTCACTAAGAATAATTTAAATTTAAATTCGAATGTTCATGTAGAGATTTTTTCGACATAATTTTATTTGTTCATTTGTTCAACTTCAGCTGACCCTACTCAAATGGTTTTATTTTATTTTAGTAGTTATTTTTTTATATATAATTTTGAATTGAATTAGATCATGAGAATTAATTATTTTTTATAAATGTAAAATAAATTCATTAATAATTTTAATAGCTTGTTTGATTTTAGATTTATAAAGATATTTATATCACATAAATATCACTCTAATCATTAAATTATTTTATTTATCAATTAAAATATTAAATACCTTTATTTATTTCTGTTAAATTTTAAATATAAAGTAATATTTTAATAGTTCTTGTTATAAAAAATCAATTTTTTTTTTATCAATTTCTTTATTATAAAAATATCATGCAAAAGTCTCGTTGACCCAAGTTCAAAAAGTGAAATAAAACTAAT
The DNA here is from genome assembly GCF_907164915.1 of Impatiens glandulifera. NCBI lineage: Eukaryota > Viridiplantae > Streptophyta > Magnoliopsida > Ericales > Balsaminaceae > Impatiens > Impatiens glandulifera. Next base: position 64,152 of record NW_025919547.1, on the reverse strand, counting down.
TATGTTTTCATATAAAACTAAGTATATACATTTGTATAAAACTATGTATATATTCGGATAAATCATAATTTTAACATATAATAAAATTTACTACTATGTTTTTTTTTTAAAAACATTATAACAGAAACAGTTAAAGTTATACAAAGCGGCTGAATTAATGTTAAAATACTTATTTTATTTGTAAAATAAATGAAATATAAACATTAAATACAATTTTTCATTCATGAAAACTTAAAAAATTACAGCAAAATTGAATTAAAACTAATTATACTTTTGAATAAAATTATGTATACATTCGCATAAAATATAATTTTGTATTGTTTGACGACTTACTCAACGTTTTTAAAAATAAAAGTTTATAACAGAAGTTGTTAAAGTCAGATAAAACGATTGGTTTAATGATGAAATACTTATTTTATTTGTAAACATATGAAATATAAACCTCAAATACGACTTTTTATTTATTAAAACTAAAAAAATTCAGCATAAAAGTGAAATAATTAAAATTAATTATGTTTTCAAATAAAATTAAGTATACATTCAGATAAAGCATAGTTTTGAACTGTTTGGCTACTTAGCGAATTTTTTTAAAAATAAAAGATCATAACATAAGTTGGAGGGTCAGATAAAGTCATATAAAACGATTGGTTTAATATTGAAATACTTATTTTAGTTGTACCCTATAAATGAAATCAAATAAATAAGAGAAAATGTAAAAAAAAACATTAAAAGTTTTATATTAAGGTCTGAACTAATTTTTATTTGAAGGTATAATTATTTGAAGGTATAATTTTTAAAAATATTTCAGTTTTCAAGCAATATTTTAGTAACATACGATAGTTTGTTTTATATAATTGAGTTTTCTAGCATTAGAAGTCTTGTTTAAACATTAAACCAAATATTCTAAATGATTTTAACAACTTTTGTTATCCTATATTTATTTTAAAACACTTTTGTAAGTTAACATTATAGGTATAAACTAAGCTTTTTTGGGGAAAACGGTTAAAACCATTTCATTAAAATCCCAAAAGTGGGAGGGTCAAAAATCAAAACTAGACAAACCCTAGCTATGATTAAAAGATGACAATCAAACGACTCTAAAAACATGATTAGTAGCCATCAAACATACGAAATATAGAGATTACAAACAAAGATTACAAATTGTATCAAATCCTAATTATCCCAATCATAATTTCTATTTCCATTCCAACCTGATGTTTCAACAGATTGTCTTTATCTTCCCTTTGTCCTTCTTCTTCCCCTTCCCCTTACAATGAAAGGGGGATGAACTGAAGATGATGATGAATACTGCCTATTCTCATTTTTATTTTTCCTTTTATATGAACCCGTTCTAGTTTGATAAAAAAATTATTTTTCAGGATTTCTGAGCTCTTCACTTTGTTCTCAACTTAAATTTCGTGATCATTTTCTCTATATTCATCAGCTTTAGCTTCAGAATCCTCAGCAACTTTGAATTCTTCTATATCAATCTTAGAAGTCTCTTCTTCATCTTGATCTGTCTGAGTATCTTCCTCTCTGTTTTCATCAGTAACCACTTCAACTTGATTTGATTGAGAATCCTCAACTATCTCTTCAACATGATTAGGCTGAAGTTCCACCATCTTTATCGTACTACTTTCGTTTTGTACATAATTTTCTTTATCTTCCGTTTCCTAATCTTTAACCACATTTTCTCTTTGAAAATAGACACATTTGTATCGTTTTCCTGCATCTCTGCTTTCTGACCATTATGAATTTTATGATCTTCTTCCTTAGTCAAATCACATTTTGGGCTTGCATGTTGGAAAGTATTGCAAAAAGAGCATCTGTCTGGCCTCCACTCATAAGTGATTTTCATGACAGTAGGTTTTTATTTTCTGTCTACTACTGTCATACTTTTCGGCAGTGTGCTTATTGGATGTACATCAATGCTAATTCTAGCAAATATTAGGTGCTCTCCTCCTTTAGTAATTGGATCCATATATAATGGTCTACCCAATAAACCTGCAAAATGACTAAGGGCTTCAGAATTGCACATATGTGCAAGTATATTCAAAAGCTTGAACCATATTTGTGTAGTTTCTTTTGGCCTACTCAATAGGTTCAAGTCTTCGGACCATTTTTCTAAATTCATACAATTGGATCCTATATATGTATGCCCATTTTCTAGAATTTCCTCTAGATTAGATTCCTTCTTGAATTTAAGGAAATATAAATCATGGACATTTGCTGAAATCTTCTTTAGCCATTTTCCTTCCCATTGCTTCAATAGTGCATCTGGTGGAAATCTGATTGACGTGAGCAAGAGCAATAATAAAGATTTTGTAGTCAATACGCCAGGTATGTTTTTTACCAATCCCAATAACACTCATGAGATGAATGAAAATGATAATAGAACTGTTAGTGGAATACATGCTGATAGCCTAGATTGTGATAGTCTAAGACATGCTCTAGGAAAAGATAGAGTAGTTCTGGAAAATAGTCTAGGAAATAAAAATGCACAGGTCATTAACTCGAATTCTAATGGGAATCAAATTCAATTTGAGACTATTGAGATACCTGACTCAAACGAAGAAGCAGATAAAATAATTCAGAAAGAATTGAAAAGAGAAAGAATTAATGCAGAAAATCTGGATGAAACAGGAAAAATACAAAGAATGGCAGCGAAAGTATTGGGTAAAGAAACAGACCCGAGGAAATGGAGGGTTGGTTTTAATGAAAGGGCCAATCTGAAAGGACTTAGAAATCAGATAACGAAATTATTAATACTGGGAAAGAAAGGCCAAATCGTATTAAGCAAAGAGAAAAGCCAACAGTACACAGAGCAGCTCAACCTACATTACCTACAAGACTGGAATCTCCTCAAAAAAGAGGAGTACGATACTATTATGAGCTGGTCTATTGAAACTTTGAGAGAGCTCTCTAAATGCCCCAAAACCAGAGTCTACTTCATCAAGAACAATTCTAATTGGAATGTAGACCAGGTCTGGAAGAAAGCTGAAGAACAAAGAAAAACTCAAGGGAAGGATCAGAAAACAGGGCAAAACCAGAGTAACGAGCAGAATGAACAACAGAAACAGAATGTAGGGCAGAAGAACATAGGGGAAATAAAAGTTGACAATCCAGTTCAAGAGAGGGGAAAGATTTTTCTTGGAACATTTAAGCCAAAAGTTGAAATTATCGGTTCCCCGTTTGAATTCAAACTACCCCAAGAAGTTGAGGAAAACTGCGTAAATTCATGGAAGAATGTCATAGTGGGCAACTTCATCGGAAGAAACAAGGTGCCATTTCTAGTTACCAAAAAAACTCTAATGGAACAATTGAGGGAAAATGGTCTAGAAAAGGTAACATCAAACATTCATGACATGTACTTTCTCAAATTCAAAGAAGGATCGAATCTCGAAAGTATTTTGATCAATGGGCACACATTTGTTGGAAAAAACTACATGAAACTCGAGAAATGGACAGAAGGTATGAACCTCTTCAGCAAGCCCAAAGAAACTGCGCAAATCTGGTTCCAATTGCGCAACATCCCTCCCCACATGTATAACCCTGAAGCATTAAGTCACTTTGTGAGCCTATTGGGGAGTCCACTCTACATGGACCCAACTACAGAAAAAGGTGAGCATATGACTTATGCTAGGATGTGCATTGAGATACACCCGAGATCAAATCTTCCATACCAGATGACGGTAACAGACAGAAAAGGTGAACCCACAATTATGAGAATCTCATATGAGTGGAGGCCGAATAGATGCTTTGACTGTAATACATTCGAACATGTCTGTTACAAGTGCCCGAAAATAATTGAAGAAGAAAGGAAGAAGAAGATCGAGAAAGAGACAAAGACAGAGACAGAAAAGAAACAGAAAGAAGAACAAGAAATGTTGGAAAATGAAAAGGTTGAGAATGAAAGACAGAAAATGGTTACTAAAGAATCAGTATTGAGTAAACAGAAGGATCGAGATAAGGAAGGAAATTCAGAACATGGTTTTGAAGAACAGGGGAAGGAAGACAGAGTGGTAAGAGATTCAGAATCAAAGGCTGAGAATGAAGAGGTAACAAAGAAACTTGAATTGGAAGCAAGAATCAATACCGAAGAGGTTGTGGAAAGGGAAAGTGTGGGAGAAAGCAAGAAAGGGGAAGTGGGTGAAGGAAATGAGAAAGATAAAGAAGAGGCAGTTGGATCGATTGAAACTGTACAATCTCCAATTCAAAAAAAAGTTGACCAGAGAAACACAAAAATCCCAAAACAAGAAGGTAAGAAAATTAAGGAAAATACAATTCCTTATAGCCCTGCTATATGGGAAAAACAGAAAGGAAGAAAAAGTAAAGGAAGGGGAAGTAAAGCTGGAACATCTTCTTTTCATTAATGAACTTAATGACATGGAATATTAGAGGGTTAAATGACCCCATAAAAAGAAGAGAAGTTAGAAGAATAGCAGAGAAGAATGAAATCACAGTATTTGGAATTATTGAAACAAAAGTCAGACAAAGTCAAATAGAGAATGCTGCCCAAGGTTGCTTCAAAGAAGAATGAGAATTTATTCATAACTCTGATGGGATTAAAAGTAGAATCTGGGTAGGATGGGATAAAAGAAGGGTTGAAATCAAGAAAATTTTTGAAAGCAAGCAAGTTATTTTAACAGAGGTTATCAATCTAATGACAAGGGTAAAAATATTTTTTGCGGTAATTTATGCAAGCAACTCTGGGACAGAGAGGAAGACACTTTGGAATGATTTAAGAAGAAGCATTACGGATGACGAACCATGGGTTATTATGGGAGATTTTAACGTTACAAGATTCAGGAATGAAAGAGAGCCTGAGACAGACATAACACAAGACATGCAAGATTTCAATGAATGCATTCGAGACATAAACTACATTGAACCGTCTTTCTCAGGTAATCTATTTTCATGGTCAACTACAAGAGGGGCGGACAACATGAGAAAGAGCAGAATTGATAGAGGATTAGTGAATGAAAAATGGGTGGAATTTTACCCAAGAAGCCAAATACAGGTTTTGCAACCAGGTATCTCTGATCACTGCCATTTGAAATTCTTTTGGGAAAAGGAGAAAAAACAGAAAAGACCCTTTAAGTTCTTCAACTTTTGGATGAAAGATGAAGAATTTAATAAAATCCTTAATGAAACTTGGAACATCAGAATTAATGGAACAAAGATGTTTAGAGTTTGTAAGAAACTAAGATTACTGAAAGGGAAGCTGAATAAACTAGACCAGAAAAAATATAGTGGGATTTCTAAAAGAGTAGAGGAAGCCAGAACGAAACTAGAGGAAATACAAAGCAAGGCACTAAGAGCCCCAAATCTACCTTATAATAGGGAAGAGGAAAAAGAGGCTCTTACGCGATTCAGAGACCTCTGTTCTAAAGAGGAAAGTTTTGCTAAGCAAAAATCTAGAGAAAATTGGCTTTCATTAGGAGACAAGAATACTTTTTTCTTCTATAAAAAATGTTCATCAAGGAATGTTAGGATCTAGGTAGCCGCTGGAGGACCGGGAGTTGGACCGGTTAGCGGTTCTCACTCGAAGGGTGGTGGTTAATCCGGTTAGAGATTAACACCGGGGTTTCAATACTACACAACCTGTCGCAAACCCTTGAACTAGGTTCAAGCGCGGAAGAGGTTTGCTTTCAGGTTGAAGCGGCACACTTGTATGATAGGCAGAATCGGTATTGTATGATGGAGGTTTGAGATTTGATGGATCGGCTACGGTAATCTGGGAGTTCGGCTTGGATAGAGTTAAGTCGGTTATAGCGGTATGAATCGGTTAGATAATGAAACCGGCAGACAGTAAATGACAAGACAAATTTTTATGGATGTTCGGAGATAAAACTCCTACGTCACCCCTTCCTCTCGAAACCGCGAGAAGGATATTCACTAAGGAATACAAGTACAATCCGATCGAGACTTATTTCCTGCTCGATAACACTCTTACAATTTACACCGAAATTGTAAAACACACTTTAACTTTTGCACTTAGGCTTTCTTAGAACAGCACAATCTTATCACTTGTAGAATAAATGCTCTTAGAGTTTCTCAATTGTCCCATTGTGTCGCCCATTTACTCTTCTTCAACTGCCCCTTTTATAGGTGGAATATGCCAACGGTCATATTTCACTGCCTTGAATCTGATTGGCTGAGCAGAGGTGCAGTGATTCAGTGTTTCAGAGATTCAGACCTGCGGTCGTTTCCTCAGACCTGATGGTCAACCTCAGACTTGGCATTCTGTCTCAGACCTGGCGGTCTGTTCTTCCGGTATGTAAGACAAACCTGCTAGGTTTGTCTTTTACTCAATGTAGACACTGTCTGTTGGACAGTTGTCTGTACTTGGGAGATCTTCTTTCTGACTTATCCCGAAGTGGAAAGATCCGATAGTACTGTTTTTCTCAAGCCTGCAGTCTTTCCTCAGACTTGTATGGATATGGAAGTGTTCAGTCTGTTCCTTTGGTATCATTCTCAACAAATACCCGAATTGTCTTCTTGTACTGGTCGGCCATTTGTCTTAACCGAATGACTTTTGGTATGAGTGATGTAACCGGACTTCTTCCGATTATTCCTTTGCCTTGTGGCTGATCGGCTGTTTGATGTTTCCGGTTTTAAGCTTTGGCCGATCCTTTCTTTGTGCGGTAAAGTTCCAGGTATTCTTGGTCGGTTTACTAGCTTGACCTGTTAGTTTTCTTTAGCCGGTTCTTTTGTTTATCCGGTCCGGTTCCTTGTTCCTGCATGGAAAGTTTATTTAAGTTAGGTTTATTTGAACCGGTCTGATTTTATCTAACAATTTCTCCCTTTTTGATTATTTTATTTAAAATTATCAAAATCATGTAAGTTTGCAACCGTAGGCCGGTTGTTTTATTTGTCCGGATTTTTGAAACTGACTTAGGAGAATTTTTCGAAAAATTTTGAGAAAAATTTTGGAAAAGTCTTATCTTTTATCTTATCAATTTCTCCCTTTTTGATTATTTTATTTAAAATTATCAAAACTAAGTAGAAACGCAAAAGGTGGCCGGTTTCAAAAATAGCTTTATATATAAGATAGATAACCGAAAATAACATAATATGTAAAAACGCTAAGACAAGTAAAGGAAAGAGAGCCCCTATTCCGAGTCCGAGAAGTCATATATGCTCCGCTTTTTCTTCTTCGGTTGCGGTTGACTGGTCGGTTCGGAAGGTCGTTGTCTTGTAGACCGGGTCTGCAGGTGTTCTTCAACTTCATCCTCTTCGACTGGAGTAGCCTGCTGCGATGTACTCGTGATGACCGTTTCAGTGACCTCATTGAGCAGGTCGGCTATTTGAACTTTCTTAGGGGCTTCCCTCTTTCGCTTTTTCGGCGCTGAAGCAGAAGAGGCCGCCTTTTTCTTCTTGTTGTCGGCTGCGAAGCCTTCCAGCCTCCGTGTTTCCCTTTCCAACCGCTCAGCATCCTTCGCAGCTTGAGCGGCTGCTTTCTTAGCAAGTCCTGGGAACATGGCCTCTGACCTTCGAATCCGTTCGACTTCCTCTTCTTCTTAGGTAAGTTGGGATGATCGCGGTGCCTCCTTCTCTTTACCCGCTTCGGCATCCAGCGCATCCTGGACCATCTTAGCCGCTTGAGCATCAGCCGCTACAGCCGCGGCGTCCGCGTTCATCTTTACCCTTAGCAATTCGGCAACTTGTTCGGAAAGCGCCTTAAGTTCGGCCTCGAGACCCTCATTTTTCTTCTCGAGTTCGGAGACTCGTCCGAGTGTTGTGTCGACCAGGTCATCAGCCATCGTTGTCAATCGTTGATCGGTCTCTCTTTCAAGCCGGTCGAAGTCTTTCTTTAACTCGGAGGTCAAATCCTCCAGAATTGCGGTTCGCTTAACATATTTACTGCGCAGAGCCGCCTCTTCCTGCAGATCTTCGTCCATTTCTGAGATCCGTTCCTGATTTCTGTTCAAGAGATACCTTGTGGTGTCGGCGAACTTGAGTACCGAGCCAACGATTCTTTGGGATCTCTCCTTGAATGGTTGAACCGCGGAGTCTTCAAACTCTTGAATTCGGCTATCAATCCGTTCTGCGGTTGAGTCTTCAAGCCTTTGGAGACGGCCCTCAACCCATTCCTTTGTGAAGTCTGATGCGGAGACTTCCGGTTGTGAAGGAGGGGATTGCCCGGTGGGTTTAGGATCCGCTCTTTCATCGGATTCTTTTGATGCCGCATTCTCCCTTGGAGGTGTTGGATAGTGATCCGGACTTGTTTCGATCCGGGGAGCAGTGTAGACCGGTATTTTTCTTTGACTGCATATTGCTTCTAGCCGGTCAATTTTTTGAATGAGGTCTCCTTTGGCTTTTTCAAGCCTTTCTAACACCCGCGGTGTTAAGGTGTCTTCCGGGGCCCCCCGCTTTGAATTCCTCCGTAATTTTCCGGATGCGTGTGGTTAGCTTCCGTAGTTGGACCTTTGGTTTTAAGAGGCAGGTTCGGTGTAATACCTCTTGAATTGTGTTGGAGTTTGTGAGATTCATGATCAAGTCCTCCACCTCCTCTAGTCTGTGGATGCATTCCAAGTCTGTGTGGCCCGGTAGTATTTCCCTATACGGTGTGCCGAACCGGTGCTCGTGCCATTCCAGGTATAACTCCTCAATCGACTCGGCCCGCTCTTTGGCGATCTTTAGGAGTTTTAGAGTTACCCTACCGGCCTCTGCTTCTTCGGCCTCCTCCTTATCTTTGTCGCCGCCTTCATCATCGGCTTCTTTACCATCCTCTTCATCATCCTCTTCACCACCTTCGGTGGTCTCAGGGTTGGTGTTAGGTCCGGCATTATTGGGGCTCTGGGCCGAATGCTCGTCTTCATTGACCAATCTTTCGTCCTCGGTTTTCTCTGTATCGGTTCTTTCAGAGCGGGAAGCCGACTCTTCATCCTCCGTCTGCTGCGGCGGTTCCGCGAAAGTTACTTTCTCTTTTCCTTTGCTTTCGGCCTTTGCTTTGGCTGGGGCCGCTTTCTTGTCGGCATTCTTCTTTCGGCCACCTGTGGAACCGGGGGCCGGCTGCTTCCTTTCTAAGAATTGTTTCGATCTGATGAGGCATCTATCTGCGACAATGACGCCGGGACCGATGTTGAGATTGTGGTGAAGGAAGATCTTACCGAGAGGAACGGCGTATCCCCACGACCGGTTTGAATCCGGTTTCACCATATCCATTAAGTTGTTGAACACCGCTTTTGCCCAGTTGACCTTTGTTCCCTCTATCAGGCCGATCAGCATCCTGATTTTGTCCCTTGTTAGGCTTCTATAGTTTCCTCCCCTTGCCAGAATCGCCCTTGCGAAGATGTCACAGATTGGGATATACTCCGGCTTCAACGTTGATTTGCTGCCGGATACTTTGATCGGCTCTTTAGTTGCCGATAGAATCTGGCAAGCCGCCTCAAAGGTTTTGATCTCTATGTCCGCCGTTGCATCCTGGCCGGTTGTTGGAAGGCGCAGGCTCTCTGCCACCGATGCCTCGGTGAGTTCTATTTCAGTACCGCATACAGTTGCGGTGATTTTGTCATTGGAGGTAGTTGCGGTCTTGAAAAATTCTTCGACCGCATCTTTGTAGAGGACATGAGGACCGCCAAGGAAATATTACAGACCGGTTTTGACTACCCGGTCAATAACCTCCTTTGTCTCGGACGTACCTTTCAGCCGGATTTCCTCGAAATCCACCTGAGATAGGTGCCTAAACAAAGCCGAATCACGCCCCATCTTAGAGAGTTTGAGAGAGTTTGAGAGATAACCGCTTCAGAGAGTTAGAGAGCTTAGAGAGAGAAAGCAGATTCGCGTGAGAATGAAATAAAATGACTGAGAGTCCCTTTTATAGATGCGGTTTGGAAGCCCAACCGTCCCATCAAACATTGGGCGGGAAATTTCCCTCCAAGTTGAAAGGAGCGGCAAACCATGAGCGGGAGAGAGAAGGCGCCAAACCATGGGCGGTAAACCAGGGGGGCGGGAGTTTTGGGCGGGAAATTTCCCTCCAAAACTTTTGCTTACGCCATTGACGACGCACTCTTCTTTTGAGACCGAATGAAGTGCCGGTTTTCTAGAGTTAATCGGTTATTTCAGTTTAAGCAATTTTATGTGACCGGATAAGGGCGCGGTTATAGTTTGAACATGTTGACCGGTTACTTAGATAAATATTCAAAGTATTAAGGAGACTCGGTCATTTAAACTGAAATGAGATTGAATTCAAGAAATATTGCAGAAAGAAGACCGACAGATAAATCGGTATTGGAATAAGCATACATAGACAATGGAAAAGTACAGTCTATGGAAGAAACATTCTGTAAATTCTTTCCTCCACCGAATCCTTGTCGAGGATGTTTGAAGGGGCAGCCGGTGTGCCTGGTCCGAACTCTGGCCGGTATGATAGGATTAGTTTGCTGATGTGAGGTGCAAAACCAAGACCTTTCTTGGTTATTACCATGGATTTCAGACGTTGGAAGATGACCGTGGACCAATTGATGGCCTTGTTGCTAAAGATGTTGGTCATCATGTTGTAGGTATTCCTTGAGTACCGCTGATTAGGGGACTGACAAAGAATGGATCGAGTGACGATCTCAAGAAGAAGTTGAGCATGTCTCCCCAGAAGGTTTTTTGGCCCATGGTCTTCCACTGTTTCCATGGTTCCAGAAAAGACGAGTGAGTAATAGAATTCGTCAAGCCCCTCCAGAGGTGGAAAATCGGAGAACCCTTCTGTGGGCAGGGTGAATAGAGTGGCAAACTCGGCTTCATCGAGCCAGAATGTGTGGTCCCTCACCGTGGAGACAATGTAATTGCCCCTAATACAGGCGCTTCTGAAGAACGCTTTAACGTCCTCGATCAGAATCGGACCGGATTCTTCGAGGAATGGTCGAAGTCCGGTAAGAATGAGTGATTCGAACATGAGTTTCTTTGCGGGCAGCCCGTCCCATTCCTCCATGCATGAATCGAAATCGATACTTAAGAAATTTCCCAAAGTTCGGCTCGGCATGATTACGGTATTGAGAGAGATGGAATTCAAAGGATTTCAGAAGTGTTTTATGCTTTAGGATGTGGTAAATTGATTAGAAGATGGTTCCTTATATAGGATCGGTTTTGGAGGGAAAACATAACCATTGATTGTGAGTTTTGTTTTATTAGACAAAAGAATCTTTATGTTTCCAAGGTGCATGGGGAAGAGGCAGATTGCGGAGCCTGAGGTAAGTTTTAGTTGAGAAGTAACCAAGTTAGTTGGATATTAAATGTTCAGGTGGTTGGGGGTATCTCATTAATTAAGGACATCTCTTTCATTAATTCCATTAACAAAATGAAGAGTAAACAAAAGTGACCGAGGAAATCATAAATAAAACCGAAGAAAGTCATAAGAAAAGCCGAAGTGGTCATGATGATGTTGGATAAAGATACACCCGGTGCATGCAACAAAACGACTGGGTGTAAGAAGGAGTGACTCAGGGTGCGCGGGAATTGACTTCACCGTTGGGATTGGACCGGCGGTTCCTCCTCCTCCAGGCCCTCTCAAACCGATCATAAAATGAGTCGGTTATCTCCTTGGTTAGCACCTGGGCTTGGTTCAGACCTTCGCCGGGACAGGTCGGAACACCAAGCTCCACAAGAAGGCAGCTTATTTAGGGGATGAGGCCGACTGACCGGATGCCGACCATCCAAATGAGGACGTCAAACAGCACCCTGGACCAGTTCACCGGTGTACTGGTGACAATAGCTGCCATCATATTGAAGGTCGCGGCACAGTAGGTATTGGTGACATCCCTTCCGAAGATGCTTCTACCTATCACATCGTTGAGGAGCTGATATTCAGCCCTTAGGTGTGACTTAGTGCCGTGATCGTCAACCGGCTCATCAGACCGGGCAAGTGAGAGAGAGACCTCGGCCTTTATGTTGGCCGGTGGGTTGAGGTCTGTCAGCCCTTGCTTAGGCAGACTAAAGCACCGAGCAAAATCCTTCTCGGTGAAGTCGAAGATGATACCCCCCACCTTGGATTGGATGTGGGTATCAAAATGGGGGTACCCCTGAACACCCTGGCGTTATAGAAAAACTCCAGGACTGATTTAGGGTAAACGGTGTGTTTGTCGTCAAGGAAGTACTGGAGGCCAGTATCTTCCAGAAATTTTATCATTCTATAAATATCGTAGTGCTCAGTGCTGGAGCATGACCGAAAATCAACCTGAAGTATGTTGGGAAACTGAGACATTTTTGCCTTAGTGAGAGATTGAGTTTTTGACTTGTGAGTATTTTGGTAAGTGATTGCTTCTCTTAAATATTAGTTGGGGGGCTATCTTATTGTCCATGTATTAAATGAGATGATATCTATTAACTGCAGGATAAGAAATTTTGCATGAAATAGGCAGGTTTGCAGTCTAGGATGTTGGTCATAGACCTGGACTGTGAAAGATATCAAAAGATCTTCACGTCTTTTTAGGCGCGACCAGTTTTACTTTGAAAGGGCAATGTTTCAGAACAGATATCTTTAAACCCTGATAGTTATTCCTCTTCTGTTTGAAATTCAAATAATCTAGAGTAACTTGCTTCCGAACCGGTCAGTTATCAGTTGTTCATCCCGATGCGGTTATTTGGTGCATGCACCAGGTAACCGATCGGTTTACTCTATCTGATAAACTGGGCGGTTCTTCCACACGCACCCTGAAAATTTGAGGTTCAACAGTGTGGGAGGAACTACCGGTTTTGTCTGTCTGAACCAGTTTCCCTTTAAGCATCCTTAGGAAGGATCTGGCTAATGTCGGTTAAGCCGAGAGTGAGTCTAAATTGAGAGAACTTAGCTTCCTGTAGAGGCTTTGTGAAGATATCGGCTACTTGTTGATCGGTCGATACGTATTCCAGCCGGATATGCTTCAGCGTGACATGCTCCCGGATGAAGTGATGCCTTATGTCGATATGCTTGGTTCTGGAGTGGAGAACCGGGTTGTAGGTGATTGCAATGGCACTTGTATTGTCACAGAAGATTGGGGACTCTTCGGCTATGATACCGAAGTCCTTCAGTTGTTGTTGGATCCAGAGGAGTTGTGAACAGCAGCTTCCGGCCGCCAAGTATTCAGCCTCCGCGGTTGATGTGGCCACCGATGTCTGTTTCTTGCTGTGCCATGACACTAGTCGGTCACCTAGGAATTGGCATGTACCGCTTGTGCTTTTCCTGTCAATCTTACACCCTGCATAGTCTGCATCTGAGTAACTTGTTAAATTAAAGGACGAGTCCTTTGGGTACCATAGGCCGACATCAGGTGTGCCTTTTAGATACTTCAGTATCCTCTTTGCGGCTGTGTAGTGGGATTGCTTTGGATTTGCCTGGAATCTCCCGCACACACCAACTACAAACAGAATGTCCGGTCTACTCGCTGTCAGGTATAGGAGAGAGCCGATCATCCCCCGGTATGCAATCTGGTCTACCGATTGGCCCTCATCATCCCTGTCCAGTTTAATCGATGATCTCATTGGAGTAGCCGCCGAGGAGCAAGTGTCCATCCCGAACTTCTTTAGCAGCTCCTTGGTGTACTTAGGTTGGCTAATGAATGTTCCTTCTTTGAGTTGTTTAACCTGAAGACCTAGGAAGAAACTTAATTCTCCCATCATACTCATTTCAAACTTATCAGTCATCATTTTTGAGAATTTATCACATAGCTTAGGATCGGTGGAACCGAAAATAATATCATCTACATAGATTTGAACAAGTAGGATATGTTCCTTCTTTTCAAATTTAAACAATGTTTTATCCACTGAACCATTGGTAAAATCATGTTTTAATAGAAACGCGGTTACTGTATCATACCAGGCTCTAGGTGCTTGCTTTAGACCATATAAAGCTTTATTTAGCCGGTATACATGGTTTGGAAATGCGGCGCTTTTGAAACCGGGTGGTTGTTCAACATACACTTCTTCACGTAGGTCACCGTTCAGAAATGCACTTTTAACATTCATTTGAAAAACCTTAAAGTTTTTGAAAGCAGCAAAAGCTAGAAAAATCCTAATGGCTTCAATCCTAGCTACAGGGGCAAATGATTCTTCAAAATCAATGCCTTCTTCCTGTTTGTAACCTTGAGCCACTAATCTGGCTTTGTTCATCGTGACCAAACCGTCCTCATTGAGTTTGTTTCTGAATACCCATCTTGTTCCTATGACCGATTGATCTTTCGGTCTGGGAACTAGGTACCAGAATTTACTACTCTCGAACTGGTTTAGCTCTTCTTGCATTCCCAAGATCCAATCCGGATCTGACAATGCTTCATCTATTCTTTTCGGCTCAATCTGGGATATGAACGCGGAATTAAAGTATTCCGTCAGATGTTGACGCCTAGTTCGAACAGGTTTTGAAGGGTCACCTATAATTTGCTCTGGAGGATGTTTACTGTTTCTTCTGAGATTCAGTTCAGGGATGTCTACCAAATTACCGTTTACTTGATCAAGGCTAACCTGTCGGTAGGCTAAACGAGATTGTCAGACCGACCGACTTCCTCGTATTGGACCGAAGTGTCAGCTTCCTGTTGTGGGACAGCTTGATCCGGCTGGGTTTCAATACTACCCATTTGGTCATGGACGAACCGTCTGAAGACCGGAGTCTCATATTCACTATCAGAGTGGATATTATTATTTTCCAATCTGTTGTGTAAATCAAAGCATGAAGTAGTATTACTTTCAACCGATTCATCGAAAACAACGTGAAGTGTTTCCTCCATGGTTGCAGTTCTATTATTGTACACTCTATATGCTTTACTCACTGCTGAATATCCTAGCATGATCCCGGTATCAGTTTTTGCATCAAAAACAGAGAGTTGGTTTTTGCCATTTATATGTATATAACATTTACAACCGAAAATCTTGAGGTACTTAAGTTTGGGAACTCTGTTAAAATAAACCTCATACGGTGTTTTGTTATGAAACTTGTTTATTAAAGACCGGTTTTGTGTATAACATGCAGTGTTGATAGCCTCTGCCCAAAATTTCTGAGCAATGCCGGAATCGGCTATCATGGACCGTGCGGCTTCCTTGAGAGTCCGGTTTCTTCTCTCGGCCAGGCCATTTTGTTGAGGAGTCCTAGCACTAGACAACTCGTGTCTAATGCCGGATTCATCAAGATATGCGGTTAAGGTACTATTGGTAAATTCGGTACCTCGATCACTTCGAATGCTATTAATGCGAGTTGATTTTTCATTTTGCAAGCGTTTAAGAAGTGTAATCAGGTTTGATGCGGTTTCACGTTTAGATGGTAGAAATATTACCCATGTAAATCTAGAATAATCATCAATAACTAGCATGGTATAAAGCATGCCTCCTAGGCTAACGACCTGAATTGGCCCAAATAAGTCCATATGAAGAAGGTCTAAACACCGGCTAGATTGTATATTTCCTTTACTCTTAAAAGATGACCTAGTCTGTTTACCCATTTGACATACTGAGCAAACCTTATCCTGGTTAAATACTATATCAGGAATACCTTCAACTAGCTTTTTACCGCGAATGTAGTTTAAAGTTTTCATGTTTAGGTGGTTTAGTCTCTTATGCCACAGCCAGGTTTGATCGGTCTTAGTTATCATGCATATAGGGTATTCTACTTTAGTTTTCCAGTCTACCTTGTAGATATTACCTATCCTATTTCTGGTTAGCAGTACAATGCCTTGAGAGTTCTTGACTAAGCATGCATGTTTAAGAAATTCTACAGTATATCCAGCATCACACATCTGACTAATGCTAAGCAGATTAAAACGTAGGTTTTCAACTAAAAGTACATTATCAATAGTTAGGTTACCATGGACAATCTTACCCTTGCCCACAGTTCTACCTTTTGAATTGTCACCGAAGGTGATTAGAGCACCGGTTGCTGTTCTGATATCGGTTAGCATATTGCTGTTTCCGGTCATGTGCCTGGAGCAACCGCTGTCCAAGAACCATTCAGAGTTTCCTAGCCATTTTTAGATCTTGCAAAATGTACATATTTACAACTATTTGGTACCCACATTTACTTGGGTCCACATGCGATTAGTCCCTTGGGTATCCAAACCTTGACAAACCGGACGGTCTTCTTTGCTAGGGTTTTGACTGTCCTTTTGGCACTCGATCTTGTGTATCTCGGTTTTTCTACACAGGTCTTAAATGGTGATGGTCTTCGGTTCGGTGATCTTTGGTTTGACCTACGCGGTTC
The DNA here is from genome assembly GCF_907164915.1 of Impatiens glandulifera. Lineage (NCBI taxonomy): Eukaryota > Viridiplantae > Streptophyta > Magnoliopsida > Ericales > Balsaminaceae > Impatiens > Impatiens glandulifera. Next base: position 47,999 of record NW_025919547.1, on the reverse strand, counting down.
AGAAAGGCTTTCATATGTTTGAGGATTTCGTTTTTTCTTTTCACAGGGTCAAGCCACTTCTCAGAGTCGGTTGGACCAACATAGTCGTATTTCATCTTTTCTTCCCTATAGTATAGGGTCAGTTCCTCTTCAGCGGTCATGGAACTTTTAATGAATCTTATAAGAGGAAGATGACTTCTTGTAAACCTTACTTTCCCTGCAGGTTTTTTGTTTTTGGAGCTATCCTCTGTGTATCCTAGGCCAAATTTGCAACGGGGATGTCTGAAATGACTACACATTTTCTTTACTATATCACTAGATCTCTTATATGTAGCCATCTTATATTGAAGTCGGGCATTTTCTTCTTCAGTTAGTTCTCTAGCAGGTTCACTAGATTGTTCGGTCTTGGGATCTAACCCAGTTTCTAAAATAGGGGTATCATCAGGTTTTACGACCGGAGGTTCGGTTATGATAGGTACCTCTGGTTCTGTCGGAATGGGTATTATAGGATCGATTCTAATGTTTGTGTGCTTAGGCAACATGGCTAGTAGGTTCCTATATTCTTCTACCATGTCATTCAATGCATTGTATAGCTCATCTTTAGTAAATTCGTCGCAAGGAGAGTCAAATACCTGTTCCTTATTTTCCATAAGGCAGGTGAGTTCATCATCACTATCGCTGTGAGCCCACAGACTTCCTCCATCGTCGGCTATTAGTGCTTTCGGTACTTCACTTCCTTCACCGGTTTGTTGATAATTGTTCCGGTTATCTTGGTTATCCGGTTTCTGGGTATCCCTCTTTGGTTTCCTGCATTCCCACTTAAAGTGACCCAAACAATTACAATTATAACATCTTACATTGGATTTGTCGCCGTAGTTGTAGTTTGTTGGTTGGCTCCTTTTCATGAACCTTCCAAACTTCTGTGCGAGCATAGCCATGGCATCCTCAGTAAACTGTTCGGCTGTTCTGATAGGTGCTGGGGCAGGAGCAACCGGTTCTATAGGTGTGATCAATGCTCTGGTTGAGGTTGAGGCCGAGACTTCTTCTTCAGTTCTGGACCTCATTTCAAACTCATATGCCTTTAGATCTTCGAATACATCGTGCAGCTTCATCTTGTTTAGGCAGTTTGACTCCCTCATTACCATTGTCTTTATATCCCACGCACTTGGAAGAGATCTCAATGCTTTCATGATAACCTCTTTGTTGTCATACCTCTTTCCAAGTGTTGCAAGCTCATCTAACACACCAGTGAACCGGTCACTGTATTCCTTCATTGTCTCTCCTAGTTTCATCTTCATGCTTTCAAATTTCTGGGTGGCTACCATTATCTTGTTCTCTTTTGTTCTTTCATTTCCTTCAAAAATCTGGATAACGGTGTCCCATGTCTCCTTTCCGGTCTTACAATCTCTAATCTTGCAGTATGTGTTTCTGTCCACGCTGTTAGAGATCCGGTTTCTTGCATGGTTGTCCAGGTTGTTTCTCCTTCTATCTTCAGCCGTCCATTCCTTTCTGTCCTTATTGATAATTATCGGTCCTTCGGTCAGAATGGACTCCATCTTATCGTCCAAGGTGATTAGGTGTAGATACATCTGTGCCTTAGAGTTTCTAACTTGTCCCACTGTGTCGCCCATTTACTCTTCTTCAACTGCCCCTTTTATAGGTGGAATATGCCAACGGTCATATTTCACTGCCTTGAATCTGATTGGCTGAGCAGAGGTGCAGTGATTCAGTGTTTCAGAGATTCAGACCTGCAGTCGTTTCCTCAGACCTGATGGTCAACCTCAGACTTGGCATTCTGTCTCAGACCTGGCGGTCTGTTCTTCCGGTATGTAAGACAAACCTGCTAGGTTTGTATTTTACTCAATGTAGACACTGTCTGTTGGACAGTTGTCTGTACTTGGGAGATCTTCTTTCTGACTTATCCCGAAGTGGAAAGATCCGTAGTACTGTTTTTCTCAAGCCTGTAGTCTTTCCTTAGACTTGTATGGATATGGAAGTGTTCAGTCTGTTCCTTTGGTATCATTCTCAACAGATACCCGAATTGTCTTCTTGTACTGGTCGGCCATTTGTCTTAACCGAATGACTTTTGGTATGAGTGATGTAACCGGACTTCTTCCGGTTATTCCTCTGCCTTGTGGCTGATCGGCTGTTTGATGTTTCCGGTTTTAAGCTTTGGCCGATCCTTTCTTTGTGTGGTCAAGTTCCAGGTATTCTTGGTCGGTTTACTAGCTTGACCGGTTAGTTTTCTTTAGCCGGTTCTTTTGTTTATCCGGTCCGGTTCCTTGTTCCTGCATGGAAAGTTTATTTAAGTTAGGTTTATTTGAACCGGTCTGATTTTATCTAACAAGGAATTTCAGAAATCAGGTCCTAAGGCTCACAAACTCAAATGGAGATGTTTTACAGGGACAAAAAGCAGTTCATGAGGAAGCAATAAGTTTCTACAAAGAGCTGATTGGAACAGAAACTAGCACAATAATAGAGGACAACCGAAGATTGCTTCAACAGATTGTGCAAAGGAAAATCAGTGAAGAAAGTGGTAACAAATTGATTACAATAGTCAGTATGGAAGAAGTTAGAAAAGCTGTGTTTTCGATGAAAGAGGATAAAAGCCCAGGGCCAGATGGTTTCAACGCGAACTTCTTCAAAGAAAACTGGGAAATAGTGGGTAAAGATGTAAGCAAAGGGGTTTTGGAATTCTTCCAAAACAGGAAAATGTTGAAGCAATAGAACGTCACAGTGTTGAATTTGATTCCTAAGAATTCAATTCCGGAAAAAATTCAGGACTTTCGTCCTATTTCATGTTGCAATGTTATTTATAAAATTATTTCAAAAATTATTTCGCAACGTTTGAAAACAGTTATTGATAAACTTGTAGGATTAGGGCAATCAGCATTTATTCCCAAACGCTCTATTTCCCATAACATCCTACTCATGCAGAGCTTATTGAATGGATATGGAAAGAAAAACATATCGCCACGTGTGGCTTTCAAAATTGACATTAAAAAAGCTTTTGACTCGATCAGATGGGGATCAATCCACGAATTCCTCCTTGTTGCAGGTTTTCCAATTATTTTCATTGATTGGATTATGCAATGTGTTTCCAGTCCTCACTTTGTTGTGAGCGTGAATGGTTTTCATGGAGGCTTTTTCAAGGGTGAAAGGGGAGTAAGGCAAGGAGACCCTATATCTCCTTACTTATTCGTCTTAATAATGGAAATTCTTGACTGCATTTTAAAAATGCTTCTGAGAAGTCATCATTTCAAATTTCACCCGTACTGCAAAGAAGAAGCAATAACCCATATATGTTTTGCAGATGATCTATTTTTTGTGGCTTATGCGGATGTTGAATTTGTTAGTATAATCAAAGAAGCTCTAACAATCTTTTCGAGTGTTACAGGTCTATACATCAATGAGGACAAAAGTCAGGCTTTCTATGGAGGGGTTAATGAAGAAAGGAAAGAAAACATTTTCAATATTATGGGAATCAAGGAAGGTGAACTACCAGTGAAATACCTTGGAGTACCCCTGTCATCAAAACAACTCCGATACAATCACTTTAGACAACTGATAGAAAAGGTTAGAAATTCTGTTTTGGGTTGGGCTACGAAAAAACTGTCTTATGTAGGTAGAATCGAGCTCGTTAAAAGAGTCATTTTTGGAATTATTGGCTACTGGGCACAACAGATAGTCATCCCAAAGAAAGTAATGGCTGAACTCGATAGAATCATGAGAGACTACATATGGGGAACACAAGGCAGAGGAGGAAAAAAAGTCAAATGGGAGGATGTTTGCACTCCAATAGAAGAAGGAGGACTAGGAATAAAAAGTTGTGTTGAATGGAACAAAGCCCTCACCATCAAGAGCTTATGGGAGTTGGAGCAAAAAGCGGACTCCCTATGTGTCAAATGGGTGCATACAAGATTTATGAAAGAAGAGCAGAGTATCTGGACACTAAGAATCAACGAAAGAATGGCATGATCATTGAAGAAAATCCTAAAAACAAGAAAAGATGTCTTTCAAATGGTGAAAACCACAATTGGAAATGGAAGAGGGGTACTATTCTGGCATGATCCTTGGCTAGATAATATTCTCATTATATTCAAAGAATAAATGCAAGGAAACAGAGTTAGAAGAGAATAAATCAAGTACTCATTTAGAGACGTATATGAAGGTAGATTGGAAGCAATAAGTTTCTACAAAGAGCTGATTGGAACAGAAACTAGCATAATAATAGAGGACAACCGAAGATTGCTTCAACAGATTGTGCAAAGGAAAATCAGTGAAGAAAGTGGTAACAAATTGATTACAATAGTCAGTATGGAAGAAGTTAGAAAAGCTGTGTTTTCGATGAAAGAGGATAAAAGCCCAGGGCCAGATGGTTTCAACGCGAACTTCTTCAAAGAAAACTGGGAAATAGTGGGTAAAGATGTAAGCAAAGGGGTTTTGGAATTCTTCCAAAACAGGAAAATGTTGAAGCAATAGAACGTCACAGTGTTGAATTTGATTCCTAAGAATTCAATTCCGGAAAAAATTCAGGACTTTCGTCCTATTTCATGTTGCAATGTTATTTATAAAATTATTTCAAAAATTATTTCGCAACGTTTGAAAACAGTTATTGATAAACTTGTAGGATTAGGGCAATCAGCATTTATTCTCAAACGCTCTATTTCCCATAACATCCTACTCATGCAGAGCTTATTGAATGGATATGGAAAGAAAAACATATCGCCACGTGTGGCTTTCAAAATTGACATTAAAAAAGCTTTTGACTCGATCAGATGGGGATCAATCCACGAATTCCTCCTTGTTGCAGGTTTTCCAATTATTTTCATTGATTGGATTATGCAATGTGTTTCCAGTCCTCACTTTGTTGTGAGCGTGAATGGTTTTCATGGAGGCTTTTTCAAGGGTGAAAGGGGAGTAAGGCAAGGAGACCCTATATCTCCTTACTTATTCGTCTTAATAATGGAAATTCTTGACTGCATTTTAAAATGCTTCTGAGAAGTCATCATTTCAAATTTCACCCGTACTGCAAAGAAGAAGCAATAACCCATATATGTTTTGCAGATGATCTATTTTTTGTGGCTTATGCGGATGTTGAATTTGTTAGTATAATCAAAGAAGCTCTAACAATCTTTTCGAGTGTTACAGGTCTATACATCAATGAGGACAAAAGTCAGGCTTTCTATGGAGGGGTTAATGAAGAAAGGAAAGAAAACATTTTCAATATTATGGGAATCAAGGAAGGTGAACTACCAGTGAAATACCTTGGAGTACCCCTGTCATCAAAACAACTCCGATACAATCACTTTAGACAACTGATAGAAAAGGTTAGAAATTCTGTTTTGGGTTGGGCTACGAAAAAACTGTCTTATGTAGGTAGAATCGAGCTCGTTAAAAGAGTTATTTTTGGAATTATTGGCTACTGGGCACAACAGATAGTCATCCCAAAGAAAGTAATGGCTGAACTCGATAGAATCATGAGAGACTACATATGGGGAACACAAGGCAGAGGAGGAAAAAAAGTCAAATGGGAGGATGTTTGCACTCCCATAGAAGAAGGAGGACTAGGAATAAAAAGTTGTGTTGAATGGAACAAAGCCCTCACCATCAAGAGCTTATGGGAGTTGGAGCAAAAAGCAGACTCCCTATGTGTCAAATGGGTGCATACAAGATTTATGAAAGAAGAGCAGAGTATCTGGACACTAAGAATCAACGAAAGAATGGCATGATCATTGAAGAAAATCCTAAAAACAAGAAAAGATGTCTTTCAAATGGTGAAAACCACAATTGGAAATGGAAGAGGGGTACTATTCTGGCATGATCCTTGGCTAGATAATATTCTCATTATATTCAAAGAATAAATGCAAGGAAACAGAGTTAGAAGAGAATACATCAAGTACTCATTTAGAGACGTATATGAAGGTAGATTGGAAGCAATAAGTTTCTACAAAGAGCTGATTGGAACAGAAACTAGCACAATAATAGAGGACAACCGAAGATTGCTTCAACAGATTGTGCAAAGGAAAATCAGTGAAGAAAGTGGTAACAAATTGATTACAATAGTCAGTATGGAAGAAGTTAGAAAAGCTGTGTTTTCGATGAAAGAGGATAAAAGCCCAGGCCAGATGGTTTCAACGCGAACTTCTTCAAAGAAAACTGGGAAATAGTGGGTAAAGATGTAAGCGAGGGGTTTTGGAATTCTTCCAAAACAGGAAAATGTTGAAGCAATAGAACGTCACAGTGTTGAATTTGATTCCTAAGAATTCAATTCCGGAAAAAATTCAGGACTTTCGTCCTATTTCATGTTGCAATGTTATTTATAAAATTATTTCAAAAATTATTTCGCAACGTTTGAAAACAGTTATTGATAAACTTGTAGGATTAGGGCAATCAGCATTTATTCCCAAGCGCCCTATTTCCCATAACATCCTACTCATGCAGAGCTTATTGAATGGATATGGAAAGAAAAAACATATTGCCACGTGTGGCTTTCAAAATTGACATTAAAAAAGCTTTTGACTCGATCAGATGGGGATCAATCCACGAATTCCTCCTTGTTGCAGGTTTTCCAATTATTTTCATTGATTGGATTATGCAATGTGTTTCCACTCCTCACTTTGTTGTGAGCGTGAATGGTTTTCATGGAGGCTTTTTCAAGGGTGAAAGGGGAGTAAGGCAAGGAGACCCTATATCTCCTTACTTATTCGTCTTAATAATGAAAATTCTTGACTGCATTTTAAAAATGCTTCTGAGAAGTCATCATTTCAAATTTCACCCGTACTGCAAAGAAGAAGCAATAACCCATATATGTTTTGCAGATGATCTATTTTTTGTGGCTTATGCGGATGTTGAATTTGTTAGTATAATCAAAGAAGCTCTAACAATCTTTTCGAGTATTACAGGTCTATACATCAATGAGGACAAAAGTCAGGCTTTCTATGGAGGGGTTAATGAAGAAAGGAAAGAAAACATTTTCAATATTATGGGAATCAAGGAAGGTGAACTACCAGTGAAATACCTTGGAGTACCCCTGTCATCAAAACAACTCCGATACAATCACTTTAAACTGATAGAAAAGGTTAGAAATTCTGTTTTGGGTTGGGCTACGAAAAAACTGTCTTATGTAGGTAGAATCGAGCTCGTTAAAAGAGTCATTTTTGGAATTATTGGCTACTGGGCACAACAGATAGTCATCCCAAAGAAAGTAATGGCTGAACTCGATAGAATCATGAGAGACTACATATGGGGAACACAAGGCAGAGGAGGAAAAAAAGTCAAATGGGAGGATGTTTGCACTCCCATAGAAGAAGGAGGACTAGGAATAAAAAGTTGTGTTGAATGGAACAAAGCCCTCACCATCAAGAGCTTATGGGAGTTGGAGCAAAAAGCGGACTCCCTATGTGTCAAATGGGTGCATACAAGATTTATGAAAGAAGAGCAGAGTATCTGGACACTAAGAATCAACGAAAGAATGGCATGATCATTGAAGAAAATCCTAAAAACAAGAAAAGATGTCTTTCAAATGGTAAAAACCACAATTGGAAATGGAAGAGGGGTACTATTCTGGCATGATCCTTGGCTAGATAATATTCTCATTATATTCAAAGAATAAATGCAAGGAAACAGAGTTAGAAGAGAATACATCAAGTACTCATTTAGAGACGTATATGAAGGTAGATTGGAAGCAATAAGTTTCTACAAAGAGCTGATTGGAACAAAAACTAGCACAATAATAGAGGACAACCGAAGATTGCTTCAACAGATTGTGCAAAGGAAAATCAGTGAAGAAAGTGGTAACAAATTGATTACAATAGTCAGTATGGAAGAAGTTAGAAAAGCTGTGTTTTGGATGAAAGAGGAAAAAAGCCCAGGGCCAGATGGTTTCAACGCGAACTTCTTCAAAGAAAACTGGGAAACAGTGGGTAAAGATGTAAGCAAAGGGGTTTTGGAATTCTTCCAAAACAGGAAAATGTTGAAGCAATAGAACGTCACAGTGTTGAATTTGATTCCTAAGAATTCAATTTCGGAAAAAATTCAGGACTTTCGTCCTATTTCATGTTGCAATGTTATTTATAAAATTATTTCAAAAATTATTTCGCAACGTTTGAAAACAGTTATTGATAAACTTGTAGGATTAGGGCAATCAGCATTTATTCCCAAACGCTCTATTTCCCATAACATCCTACTCATGCAGAGCTTATTGAATGGATATGGAAAGAAAAACATATCGCCACGTGTGGCTTTCAAAATTGACATTAAAAAAGCTTTTGACTCGATCAGATGGGGATCAATCTACGAATTCCTCCTTGTTGCAGGTTTTCCAATTATTTTCATTGATTGGATTATGCAATGTGTTTCCACTCCTCACTTTGTTGTGAGCGTGAATGGTTTTCATGGAGGCTTTTTCAAGGGTGAAAGGGGAGTAAGGCAAGGAGACCCTATATCTCCTTACTTATTCGTCTTAATAATGGAAATTCTTGACTGCATTTTAAAAATGCTTCTGAGAAGTCATCATTTCAAATTTCACCCGTACTGCAAAGAAGAAGCAATAACCCATATATGTTTTGCAGATGATCTATTTTTTGTGCCTTATGCGGATTTTGAATTTGTTAGTATAATCAAAGAAGCTCTAACAATCTTTTCGAGTATTACAGGTCTATACATCAATGAGGACAAAAGTCAGGCTTTCTATGGAGGGGTTAATGAAGAAAGGAAAGAAAACATTTTCAATATTATGGGAATTAAGGAAGGTGAACTACCAGTGAAATACCTTGGAGTACCCCTGTCATCAAAACAACTCCGATACAATCACTTTAGACAACTGATAGAAAAGGTTAGAAATTCTGTTTTGGGTTGGGCTACGAAAAAACTGTCTTATGTAGGTAGAATCGAGCTCGTTAAAAGAGTCATTTTTGGAATTATTGGCTACTGGGCACAACAGATAGCCATCCCAAAGAAAGTAATGGCTGAACTCGATAGAATCATGAGAGACTACATATGGGGAACACAAGGCAGAGGAGGAAAAAAAGTCAAATGGGAGGATGTTTGCACTCCCATAGAAGAAGGAGGACTAGGAATAAAAAGTTGTGTTGAATGGAACAAAGCCCTCACCATCAAGAGCTTATGGGAGTTGGAGCAAAAAGCGGACTCCCTATGTGTCAAATGGGTGCATACAAGATTTATGAAAGAAGAGCAGAGTATCTGGACACTAAGAATCAACGAAAGAATGGCATGATCATTGAAGAAAATCCTAAAAACAAGAAAAGATGTCTTTCAAATGGTGAAAACCACAATTGGAAATGGAAGAGGGGTACTATTCTGGCATGATCCTTGGCTAGATAATATTCTCATTATATTCAAAGAATAAATGCAAGGAAACAGAGTTAGAAGAGAATACATCAAGTACTCATTTAGAGACGTATATGAAGGTAGATGTGATTCACTTTTGAGGCGTAATCCAGAAGGTGATAGAATCCTAAACCTAATGAGGCAGAAGCAACTCAATGAAAATAATGATGAAATAAGCTGGAAAACAGAAAGCAATGAGAAGTTTATTACAGGAAAGGCATGGGAAATGGTTAGAACAAGAGGACAGGAGGTAGATTGGCATAATGTGGTATGGTCTCCAAAGATTATTCCTCGTCACCAATTTATTCTCTGGCTGGTTTACAGGAAAAGGTTGACAACAAAAGACAGAATTCGAAAATATATAAACATTCCTGATATCAACTGTGTCCTATGTTCGGGAGTTGAGGAAAGCATAAACCATTTATTTGGGGAATGCTCTTTTGTAATACAAATCTGGAGGATGTATGCTGCAAACATGAACATCATCAACTTTTCAAGAATATGGGAAGAAATCCAAGAGTGGATGAAGAATAAAGCAAAAGGAAAATCCTTCTATGTAAGTATGTTGAAATGCTACTTTGGAGCAATAATCTACAATATCTGGAAAGAAAGAAATTCAAGAACTCATAGTGGAAGAAGTAGAACCGCTGAAGATATTTGGAGAGATATAACTACAGATGGAAATGCACTCATTCAATCCTGGAGAGGAATCGAAAGGAATGAAGAGAATAGAAAGCTCTGCCATATATGGGATATTTCGTTTGAGAATGTCACAAGTAGAATAAAAGTAAAAACGTTGTAGGCGCTAATTGATTATTGTTATTGTCTGTAATTCAATTATTGTTTCATTGTCAAATCTAGAAATTGTCTAGATCTAATCTTAAACTTTTGTATTTTTTTCCCTCTTTTGGGTTTTTTTAATGAAATGGCACTAAGCTGTTTTCCCAAAAAAAAAAAAAGAAATTGGGAAGGATACTCTATTTTTCCCTATGTAGTTTCCCACAATAACATTTTCCCATTCCTTTATACAGTTTCCTCTACTTTAGTAGGAAATTTAAATTCAAATGGAGAATTTAGTACCTCCACTTTTGTTTGTGTATTGTCCAAGTAGATTTTTCCGTTATAAGAATGATCTTTTGACTTTTTTGCATTGTTGTTCTTCCAGACATCATTAGTTTTCCATGTCGAATTTCTCCTGATAGTATATGACTTAAATTTGGGAGCCTTCATTAGTTTCTTCATTGTAGCAACTGACCATTAAACAATTTATTCATATTCCTATTTTTTCAACAGATTTCAATCTTGAAGATAGTGGGTGTTGAGTTGATTTGTAATTTGTTGTGCTTTCTCCTTATTGATGACAATTTCTTCCCTTTTGGCATGCATAAGGAACTATGTAATCTTATTCTTGAGCCCAAACAGATTAGTTCATTCATTATTGCGTATCTTCCAAGCTCCTTCATTATCCCCTTATTTTCTTGCATTATTTTCAATAGGAATTTTCCCAGTAGTAGTTGGAGCAGATTGCTTAATTGTGTTGGTATCCTACTGTTCTTTGATAACTTCTTCAGAAATTCTTTCAAATTCTTTGACTGTTACTTCCTTAATTCTTTCCAGCACAAAATCCCTAACTTTCTTTGATTTATTACTTTTGTTCTTCCCCTTCCCCATAATGGTAGAGACAAAGTAATTGAACAAATTAATTGCAGAAACTCTAAGAGATTATCAAAAGTAACCGCAATTGAGGGCAAAATCTAACGGCGCTTACAAATGTACAAGAAACCCTAGACTAGCAACACTTAATGAACGGCGCAAGACACTACCGAGATGCCCGTGTCGATCGTCCCGTGCCGCCTGTGCCTATTGTGTCGCCTGTGCCGATCGTGTCGTGCCGCTTGTGCCGATGGCTCTTCCTTTGATTAATGGTGATTCCGATATCGATTTGATGACTTATGGTGCAGGATAATATCGTGTCGTCTGTGCCTTTCTTCTTGTGCCTATCGTGCCGTTGTACCAATCGTGCCGCTTGTGCCGATCGTGTCGCTAGTGCCGATCGCGAATCAAATCTCCAGAGCTTTTATTATGTGCTAGGTTTTACAATTTTAGACTCTTTTTTCATTTGTATAAACTAAGCTTTATTTGAAGCTATAATAGTTTTATCAGAAGATATACATAGTTTTATCTGAAGATATAATTAATTAGTTTTATTTGACGTTTCGGTAAAAATATTTAAGTCTTCAAGCAATATCTTAATAACATACGGAAGTTTATTTTATATAATTGAGTTTTCTAGCATTAGATGTCGTGTTTCAGCATTAAACCAAACATTCTAAATGATTTTAACAAGTTTGGTTATCCTATTTTCATTTTAAAACACTTCAGTAAGTTTCATTACAAATCAAACTAAGCTTTATCCGAGAGTCTACATAGTTTTATCTGAAAGTATAATTAATTTTATCTAACATTTTGTTAAACATATTTCAGTGTTCATATTACATTGAATACCCTTCTTCAATTTTTACACCCTCTCTGTTGTTCAGGATGATGACTCTACTTCTAGAGTTGAAGAGGCTCAAAATGTTTCGGGAGAATTGAACTGGGAATTTAGATAAGCAAATCAAAGAAGTAAACCAAATTAAATGGCCATCACTGCATCTTTTTATTTTTCAGATAATTGTTGAATGAGGTTTTGATGTCCCATTGTAGAGGTTCGTGCGTTGAAAATAGGAGTTGAAACTTTCTCTGTAGACAACTTTCTTATTACCATGTCAAGCAACTCATAACATTTGGATCCATTTCTTCAAAATATATATATATGTATATATATATAAGGAACAAAAGATATTAATAAAACGAATAAATTTCTTACCTTACTTCTTCTTCTTCAATGCTTTTTTTTCACTGCTTTTTTAAGAAATGGGCAAGCAAGTTTAGTTATATACCCTTATCTTAGGGCTCATTTGATTTTTGGTTTTTTTTACCTCAACATTAAAGAACCTTATCTTGCGCATGTGACTTACATCATCAACATATGAAAAAATAGCTTCTTCTTTCTTTTTTTTTTCTTTTTTTTTATCTAGGATCACATGAGAACACATTTGTACTTGTCAAATTATCAACAACCTTCTATTTAAATGCCAATGTCACATCTTAATTATCCCTTAATGATGTAATATTGATCACACACATTTACAGTTTTTACATATTTATAAGTTTCAAATTACAAAATATAAATAAGAAGTTAAATAAAAGCACATATGGCAAAATTAATTTACAAGTTAAAATTTATTTTAAAACCCTATAAGATACAAATATTATTAATATTAAAAAAATAAGAAAGATGAGTTTAAACACTCAATAAATTTAAATTTATTTTATTTGTAGAAAAATAAAATATAATCATCAAATACAACTTATCATTCATAAAAACTGAAGAAAAATTTCAGCAAAAAAGTAAAATAAAACTATGTATACCTTTAGATAAAACTATGTATATCTATAGACAAATCATAGTTTTGACCTGTGATAAAATTTACCGTTTCTTTTTTTAAATAAAAAAAATTATAACATAATTTGTTAAAGTTAGATAAAACGAATGGTTTAATGTTAAACCGTTTCTTTTTTTAAATAAAAAAAATTATAAAATAATTTGTTAAAGTTAGATAAAACGACCGGTTTAATGTTAAAACACTTATTTTATTTGAAGAAAAATAAAATATAAACATCAATGACAACTTATCATTCATGGAAACTAAAAAAATTTCAACAAAAAGTGAAATAAAATAAATTATGCTTTCAGATAAAACTAAATATACCTATAAAACTATGTATAACTTCGGATAAAACATTGTTTTGAACTGATTGGTGACTTATTGAACTTTTTTTTTAAATAAAAATTTATTACATAAATTGTTAAAGCTAGATAAAAAATGATTAATTTAATGTTGAAATATTTATTTTATTTGTAGAAGAATGAAAATAAACATCAAATATGACTTTTTATTCATTTTAAAACTGAAAATTTTCAATAAAAGTGAAATAAAACTAATTATGTTTTTAGATAAAACTAAGTATACCTACAAATAAAACTAAGTATATATATTCGGATAAAATATTGTTTTGACCGGTAATAAAAATTACTACATTGTTTTAAGAATAAAAGATTATAATCTAAGCTGTTAAAATCATATACAACGACTAGTTTAATGTTAACATACTTATTTTATTTTTAGAAAAATAAAATATAAACATCAATTAAAACTTATCATTCATGAAAACTGAATTTTTTTTAGCAAAGAGTGATATAAAACAAATTATGATTTCAGATAAAACTAAATTTATCTTCAAATAAAATATTGTTTTGAACTATTAGTTGACTTACTGAACTTTTTTTAAAATAAATAGTTGTAAAAGAAACTGTTATAAAACTATTGATTTAATGTTGAAAGAAATGAAACATAAACATTGGATACAACTTTTCATTCATGAAAACCAAAATAAAATTACAGTAAAAAGTGAAATAAAACTAATTATGAATTCAAATAAAACTAAGTATACATTAAGATAAAACAACGTACACATTCGCATAAAGCACTGTTTTGCACTGTTTAACAACCTAGTGAACGTTTATAAAAATAATAGTTTATAACAGAAGTTGCTAAAGTCAAATAAAATGATTGGTTTAATGTTGAAATACTTATTTTATTTGTAGAAAAAATGAAATATAAAACAAAAATTTATAACATAAGTGGTTAAAGTCAGATAAAACAATTAATTTAAGGTTAGAAATACTTATTTTATTTGTAGAAAAATGAAATATAAACATTAAATACGACTTTTTATTAATGAAAATTGTAAAAAATTCATAAAAAGTGAAATAAAAATAAGTATACCTTTAGATAAAACTATTTATATCTTCGGATAAATCATAATTTTGACTTGTAACGAGATTTACTACTTTGTTTTAAAAATAAAAAATTATAACCCAAGTTATTAAAGTCATATAAAATGATTGATTTAATGTTGAAATATTTATTTTTTTAGAAAAATAAAATATAAACATCAAATATAACTTATCATTCATAAAAATTGAAGAAAACATTCAGTAAAAAGTGAAATAAAACTAATTTTGTTTTCGAATAAAACTAAGTATACATTGGGATAAAACATTGTTTTGATCTGTAATAAAATTTACATATTTGTTTTAAAAATAAAAAATTATAACATAAGTTGTTAAAATTAGATAAAAAGTGAAATAAAACTAATTATGATTTCAAATAAAACTAAGTATACATTAAGATAAAACAACGTACACATTCGCATAAAGCACTGCTTTGCTCTATTTAACAACCTAGTGAACGTTTATAAAAATAATAGTTTATTACAGAAGTTGCTAAAGTCAAATAAAATGATTGGTTTAATGTTGAAATACTTATTTTATTTGTAGAAAAAATGAAATATAAAACTTCGAACTGAAAAATAATCAGCAAAAAGTGAAATAAAAACAAAATTTTATAACATAAGTGGTTAAAGTCAGATAAAACAATTAATTTAAGGTTAGAAATACTTATTTTATTTGTAGAAAAATGAAATATAAACATTAAATACGACTTTTTATTAATGAAAATTGAAAAAAATTCATAAAAAGTGAAATAAAACTAAGTATACCTTTAGATAAAACTATTTATATCTTCGGATAAATCATAATTTTGACTTGTAATGAGATTTACTACTTTGTTTTAAAAATAAAAAATTATAACCCAAGTTATTAAAGTCATATAAAATGATTGATTTAATGTTGAAATATTTATTTTTTTAGAAAAATAAAATATAAACATCAAATATAACTTATCATTCATAAAAATTGAAGAAAAAATTCAGTAAAAAGTGAAATAAAACTAATTTTGTTTTCGAATAAAACTAAGTATACATTGGGATAAAACATTGTTTTGATCTGTAATAAAATTTACATCTTTGTTTTAAAAATAAAAAATTATAACATAAGTTGTTAAAATTAGATAAAAAGTGAAATAAAACTAATTATGATTTCAAATAAAACTAAGTATACATTAAGATAAAACAACGTACACATTCGAATAAAGCACTGCTTTGCTCTATTTAACAACCTAGTGAACGTTTATAAAAATAATAGTTTATAACAGAAGTTGCTAAAGTCAAATAAAATGATTGGTTTAATGTTGAAATACTTATTTTATTTGTAGAAAAAATGAAATATAAAACTTCGAACTGAAAAATAATCAGCAAAAAGTGAAATAAAAACAAAATTTTATAACATAAGTGGTTAAAGTCAGATAAAACAATAAATTTATGGTTAGAAATACTTATTTTATTTGTAGAAAAATGAAATATAAACATTAATACGACTTTTTATTAATGAAAATTGAAAAAAAATTCATAAAAAGTGAAATAAAACTAAGTATACCTTTAGATAAAACTATTTATATCTTCGGATAAATCATAATTTTGACTTGTAACGAGATTTACTACTTTGTTTTAAAAAGAAAAAATTATAACCCAAGTTATTAAAGTCATATAAAATGATTGATTTAATATTGAAATATTTATTTTTTTTAGAAAAATAAAATATAAACATCAAATATAACTTATCATTCATAAAAATTGAAGAAAAAATTCAGTAAAAAGTGAAATAAAACTAATTTTGTTTTTGAATAAAACTAAGTATACATTGGGATAAAACATTGTTTTGATCTGTAATAAAATTTACATCTTTGTTTTAAAAATAAAAAATTATAACATAAGTTGTTAAAATTAGATAAAACGAATGGTTTAATGTTAAAATACTTATTTTATTTGTAGAAAAATAAAATATAAACATTAATTACAACTTATCATTCATTAAAACTGAATTTTTTTTAAGCAAAATGTGAAATAAAACAAATTATGCTTTCAGATAAAATTAAGTATACATCCCTTCGGATAAAGCATTGTTTCGAACGGTTTGGTTTGGTGACTTACTGAATTTTTTAAAAATAAAAATTTATAAACAAAATTGTTAAAGTCAGATAAAAGGATTGATTTAATGTTGAAATAATTATTTTATTTGTAGAAAAATGAAATATAAACATTAAATATAACCATTCATTCATCAAAACTAAAAAACAATAAGATAGACAACACTTATTAAATTATTTTATTCGTCTTTGTATTGTTTTTCTATTTAATGAAATATATAAAATAAAATAAATATTTCTTAAATTTGAAGTTGCCAAACAAGTTGAACGCTAAATTGTCCTCAAACATGGGCTAAACATATGATGACGTAACAATTTGATATATTTTGCACCAATTCAATTCTAATCATTTACATATTTAGACTTCTAATTAAAGTATTTAAAAGTGACCAAATTTTCAGAATTCAGACCTCTCTTCTACTTTAGATCTTCATCATGTCTCAAACATCCCTTGTCATCGATTTCGATTCAGTGCTATCCTCTGAAGATAGAGAAACAAAAGAGATTGTTTTTGAATTTCTTGTTGACCCCGGCTTGCGAAAATTCCTGGAAGGCTATGATTCCATTCTGGAAAGGGATGTCACTGACTTCATCAATCATGCCATCGTTCTGGATAATGGATCGATTGTCTCCTATGTGAGAGGAAGCTTCTTCTTCCATATCACTGAAGAAACCTTTTCCAGTTTATTCGATCTACCAACCGACTCCTCTCTGAGTCCAGTCAACAACCACGGACTCCAATCCAACCTCGCTCCCCATATCCAACTTCTTCATGACATCATCCAAAGATCCATCCTGTGTCAGATACCTAACTAGTTCTACACTAGGAAGGTCTATGAGATGATAATCTCATCTGCAGCAACACTCCCATCAAATGGGCTTCGATCATCTTCAACAACTTGAAGATGATGATTCAGGCACCTCGAAGAAGGATCGATTACATGCCTCAACTGAGTCGACTTCTTAGAAACCTCAACCCAAATCTTGGACTTGGATCTCTAGTGTCCCCGACCCACATTCTCACCAAGGAATCTTTTGAGAACTAGATCAATAGAGCGGAGGATAGGCCTTTAAATTAAAATTTCCTTTTATTTGCATTTTATTAACAAACCGGCTCACTTTCTGTACCGGTTGTTGTAGGTTTTTCTATACTGCATCTGTTTATCTTAACCGATCAATGATTATGTTTTTATTTTCAATGACCTTTATGAATACGCAATTACATCCGGTTCAAATTTTCACCGCTGAAAAATATTTTAAAACCGATATTATTAACTTACCGCTTCAAGTTACCGCTCAAAGTTACCGCCAAAAAGTTTACTGCCAAAAAGTTACTGCCGTAACTTTTGGAGGAAAACTTGGCGCCCTTTTTATTAGGAGGTGCGACGGTTCGGTAACTTAACCGCCACACCCATCATATATATAAAGACTTGTGTTCATTATTTTATTCACAACTTATCATTTTCATAAGATTTTCTCTACTCTTACACTCTCTCTATGAAAATATTTCTAACTTTTCAAGACTCATCATGGGACGTGATAACGCACTCTTCGTTCATATTGTTCAGGTCAACTTTGAGGAAATCAAGACAAATAGAACGGCTGATGTCCAGAAGGTCATGGATTATGTCAAGGATTCAGGTCTAGAATTCTTCATTGACGGTCCGTTTATCATGTATTAGTATATTGTTAAGGTGTTCTTCGAGAACGCCAAAATCAAGAAGAAAGTCATTTATTCGGTGGTGGGCGGTAAAGATGTTGAAATATTAGAGGAAATTTTCGCCAAGCCTATTCCTCATCCGACAGAGGGGCGCGGCTTTTTGACTGATTTATCTAAAGAAGCAATCGCAAAAATTTAGAAGATGATTTCTAACACCAGTGAACCGGTGGATCTCACCGGTAAGAAAAGTGATATGCAGTTTGAATATCGGCTGCTATGCGATATTATATCCACGTCGGTCTAGGCCCGGGGCGTTAACTTTGATAGCATCACTCGGTTAAAGTTCGTAATGATGGCTGGAATCCTTCTCGGTGATCAAATAAACTGGGTCGACATACTTTTTGAGATCCTGTGCGAGATGGTATCTCCAAAGAAAAACCATTCTCTAGGCTATGCTATGCAGATTGGCAAGATTCTGCTTCATCTTGACATTCCGACCGGTCCAGGTATTCTTCTACCTAAGAGTAAAATTTTAAATACGGTCAACATTGGGAAAAGTCTTGTTAGAGCCGGTAAGGCTAAAGCAACAAAGGAAAAGGAACCAAAAAGCTAAGAAACCGAAGGTTATGGAAACCAAGGAGACAATAAAGAAGGGAAAAAGATCGGTGCTTGAGAAACTGGCTAGCGAAGTAACCGACGGCGAGAAAACGGAAACCGCCATACCGGATAACCGCGAGGTTAATCCTATCCCAACTCTAGTCAATGAACGGAATCATGTTGAGTTAGTTCCTTCTCCGGTTTTTCCTCTAACTCGTGTCGAGTCTACGGTCAGTGCGATCGGCCGATCAAAATCAAAGGAAACCTTCATCCCTAAGGTAATACCCCTACTCCTAATCTTATTACTTCTATATCTCGGGATTATGTTGTACAACCGATTGAGCATGCGGCTTTAGAGGCTCAACCGAGAACTTCAGAAATAATTGACGATGTTGTGAATGAGGTCAATCAGTTTGCTGAAACCGATGTGACGAGTCAAATTGTTAAGACCGGTCAGACTACTGAAACTGACCGGGCATGTTATGTGAATGAGGCCGATAAGTCAGCTGAACAAAATGAAGAAGAAATATTGAACGAACAACCTTAGATGCATGAGAGCGATCATACCGGGAAAGACTCAACCGATCCGGTTAATGAGGATATCTCTTCAACCAGAACCGATGAAAACCCAACTCTTGAGTAGGAGGCGGATATTGCAATTCCGGATGATGAAATTCCGGATTCTCACATGACCGATGTTGAAGCCGAAAGGGTTATGGATAATGTCCTCAAGATAATTGAAGAGAGGGCATATATACTATCCGACCACTACTATGAATGGAGAAAATAAGGGCGGAAGTCAACTTTAAAGACATGCTCCTAGAATGTCCTGAAGAGAGCAAGTGGGTGACGTTGATTTCATTAGAAGAAACTGTGTTTGATCTCGCCAAAACATCATCCGTATCGGTCGCCATGACAACACCGGAGATACCTTATTATAGGCAATATAACTGGAGTGGATAAGATTGTGCTGGAAACTTTGAGAACGGTTGAAGTAGACCTTCTAGTCGAAATTTCAAAGAATGAAGATACAACAAAAGGGAATGCTGCAATGCTTACCCCTCCTTCGGCTAAAGAAAAAGATGTTGACCAGAATGGAAAGCTGCTTGAAAAGTCTATCTTTGAGTTCGGTCAATCATCTAGACCGGTAGGAAATGAATCTGAAGTTAGTCAACCAGAGTCTGTCTCTAAGTCTCCAGAAAATAAAGAAAAACGAGATGGGATAACAACTTCTCCATCAATTGATTCATCGGTCAAAACTCCATGAGCTAAGCATTCCGACCGAAGAAAATCCAAAGAAGTCAGTCCTCCAAAACCGTCCGGAACAGAAGTATCGTTCCCGGTTCACTCTCAACCTCTGGTGCAACATCAATCGGTTGAACCGGTGGTTCCTCTTTAGGATGAAATGAAGATCTTCATTAAGAAAACGATTCAAAAGTCCACGACCACATGGAAGGCATCCATGGAGGCCATGGTAGATGATTTAAGGGATCGGGCTACTTCCATCGACCTCAAGATGACACATGTTGATGAGGTAACCTCCCAAATCCTTGAATCGGTGCAGACTGTCTCGGTACAAGTATATGAGTTGGCAAGGACCAAAGAGGTTGTCGACGAAGAACGAAGTAGAAAAGATGAATAGGTTGACCGACAGCTTCAAGCCAATGAAGACGAAAGGAATCTTCGAACCAAAACAATTGAGCATAATGATGAAGAGCTCACCCGGAGGATTCAAGAAGATGAACTTGCAAAAGCCAAAGACATTGAACGATGTGACGCTGATGCGGCTCGAAAACTTGAACAAGAATTAATCCAAGAGGAAATCGATGAAATAAGAGAGAAACCTTCTTCCCCAATTGCCTGGCTGGGCAGCGAAACAACTTTCTTATACAGGGGGATTGAACTTATCAAAACCGTGGTTATGGGCATAGTTGGCTATTGGGCGCAGCAAATGGTCATTCCGAAGAAGGTAAGGAAGGAATTCGACACGCTGATGAGAAACTTTATCTGGGATAGTAGTGGAAGAGGAGGAAAGAAAGTAAAATGGACCGCTCTCTGCAAACCAAAGGACGAGGGAGGCATCGACTTGAAGAACTGTATCGAGTGGAACAAGGCTCTAACCTTCAAGCATCTGTGGGCTTTGGAGCGCAATTAGGAGTCACTATGGATCAAATGGGTGCATATGAGGTTTATGAAACACGAAACCAGCATCTGGACCTGCAAAATTCACGAAGGTATGAGCTGGTCTCTAAAAATGATTCTTAAACTAAGAAGCTATATTGCAGATCTTTATGACATCCGACTAGGGGACGAGAAAGGCACTCTATTCTGGCACAACCCTTGGTTTGAAAACCAGCCTATCATCGACAAGGAGGAGTTTCAAAATACTCGTATCAGAAGGGACTGCGCAAAAGCGAAAATCAGATACAACAAAGACGGGAATTGGAACTTGCTCTTGAGAAGAATTCCTGTAGGAAAGATGATAATTGATCATATAAGTAACATACAACTACACGACAGACCGGATATTCATGAAAGGAAAGCTAAGGACAATGGGAAGCTGGTATTGAAGAAATATGGGAGGTAATCCGGAGAAAAGCGCAGAAAGTAGAATGTGCAACTCTTGTATGGTCAACGAAGATTATCCCTCGACACCAGTTCATCATATTGCTCGCCTTCTGGGAAAGACTCAGCACTCATGATTGTATCAGTAAGTATATGAGCATCCCGGACGCGAGCTGTCTTCTATGCATAGGAAATGAAGAAACCATAGATCACCTATTCGGGAGCTGTTGTATTACATCGGAGCTTTGGGACAGATTCTATAAAAGCCTGAAGCTGATCAGTTTCCCGAGCGAATAGAATGAAATCAAAGAAGCAGCAATACTCAAAGTCAAGGGAAATAGATTTGCAACAAGCGTGTTCAAGTGCGGCTTTGGGGCAGTGGTGTATAACATTTGGCATGAACGGAATGCATGGGTATATGACAGAACCCGCAGGAGCATTGACAAGTTATGGAAAGATATTGTATCGGATTACAGCGCCCTCGCGGGAACGTGGAGAAGAATTCCAAGCACGGAGCAGAACTGGAATATCTGTAGGAACTAGAATTTACCGTTTTTTAAACTCACTAGAATTGAAAGCATTGTAAACAGATAATTCATTTACGTTTTTAGCTTTTTAGCTTTTATTCAGAATGTTACGACTTCAAAATCATTCTAGGTCTGTCTAGAATGATCTCTTAAACTCGTGGTTTTTTTCCCGTTTTTGGGAATTTTTAATGAAATGATGCTAAGTCGTTTCCCCCCTCCCCAAAAAAAAAGAAGACAAGGGCACAAGTTAATAAAAGAAAACGGGCTCAAGAAGCAGCGTCAACATCTCGTACTGAACCGGAAACAATTCCACCGGTTGCTAATCTTGCTGGTTTCTTAGAAAACTTGAACCTTGAAGAAGAAGAAGAAGAGGATGGTGAACAGTTGAACCTAAGAAAGCGCCGACCGATCTGAGATGAACCAATTCAATCTATCCCTTCAAGTTCCAGATCAGGCCGAGGAACACGTGGAGATTCGGTTGAAAATTTCATTTGGAGTCAAAGAACTCATGCATTCCATGTTCCTATCCAACCGACAAGATCCCCACGGTCGAGCGGATTCTCTAGATAACCGGCAAGCGTATCCTGAACAAATGTTGATCCTAGTGCACCGGGAAAGGCTTTCGCATATCAGTACTTCATCGAGCAGGATAAAAGGGGCCACTAAATCTCTATATTTATGCTTTTACTTATATTTATTATGAATTATGAATATTTTTGGGAACTAATGAGATATTTTAGAAATTCAAGTTTTTCGGTTTCAGTTTTAAATTACTGATTTTGATACTTTTAATTAAAAATATCAAGAAGGGAGAAATTTGTATAAATACAAAAAATTTTATACAAAATTTTTCTCAAAATTTTATCTTCAAATCAAACAGTTTTCTGTTAACCGGCCAATTAATATAAGTATTTTAAAACTGGCCAACGATTACAGGGTATTGAATATTTAACTTAAATAAATAAAAAGGGAGAAATTGTTAGATAAATTAGATAGTTAATTAATAAATAATTAACTATCTAAAGAACATAATCAAATTTAACCTTTTGTGTAGGAAAAATAAGGATAAGTCATATTTTTAATTGGCCGGTCAAACCGATTCCGCTAAAGCGGCACAAACCATTGACCGATCTCCACAGAAGACCAGCTCGACTCAACTTGAAAGGATCGGTGGCACCAATAGAGATAGGGGTCTAATTATTGATGACAACTTCTGGAAAACGGTTTGATAGAAATCATGTTAAGGATTAATATCACTTTCTATTCTTCACAAACCATTGCAAACTCTTGAAGCGATTGAAGGGCATAAACGTTTGTTTGGGTTTCAACTATGAACAAATGAAAAAATGAAGGATGGATTGTAAAAGACACAGAGACTTGTTTATGGATGTTCGGAGCAAAACTCTCCTACGTCACCCCTTATTCCAACCACCGGAAGGATTCACTATACTTTTCTTTGAATCAAATACAGTTTAGTTCTGGCTAACTATTGAATAGAACAGACTCTAATCAACTTACAGAATGTTTAAGAATATAACTCAGCTAGACAGGGTTTTGATTCTATCTCTCTCTTGATGTACAAACTCAGTAAGCAAACAAGTGAGCAATTCGAAAGATTGATTGTATGTTCGGCAGCTCGTCGGTTGTCCTTGACGAAATTTAAATAGAAAACAGGTACCAACGGTCGAATCTTCTGCAATGCCATGTAGCAAGCACCCATTGGACAGCCTCCATAGTACACAGGTATATTAGACACTATGCACAAAGATCGTGTCCGTACCAATCTGGTGGTGCGCCGAATATTCTTCTAGAATTGTCCTGCAAGAAATAAGTAGTGGGAATAATATTTGCTTATGTGGAATTCATTCATTAGATGCAACTGGTTGTCGTACTGATCAACACGGATTACTGGAGCAAGAGCAACGTACAACTAGTTGATAGTGGGTAGACAGATGCTAACTTCAAGAAACTGTTGAAGTGAGGCATTAGATGTGCTCCATTAGACTTCCATGTCTAATGAAGTTAGACGCCCCCATCTAATATCATGATCCATTAGACCACTATGTCTAATGGAGTTAGACGACACGTCTAACTATGTGTCCCATCAGACTGTTTGATGAGTTAGACTCCTTGTATCTAACTTTTATCTGTTAGACGACACTTCTAACTACGTTTGTTAGACTACTTGTCTAACTACGTATCTGTTAAACTACACGTCTAACTACGTATCTATTAGACTACAAGTCTAACTACGTATCTGTTAGACTGCACGTCTAACTACGTATCTGTTAGACTGCACGTCTAACTACGTCTGTTAGACTACACGTCTAACTACATATCTGTTAGAATGCACGTCTAATTACGTATCTGTTAGACTGCATGTCTAACTACGTATCTGTTAGACTGCACGTCTAACTACGTATCTGTTAGACTACACGTCTAACTACGTCTGACTGCGTACGGCTAATAACCAACACTCTAATAAACCTGATTCAAGATAAGTCTAACTTAGCAAGTTTTGATGCACCTGCACAAAAAAAATTAGACGTCTTAGTTTCATTCTTATTTAAGTTTTACACAAGTTCATCATCAAAATACCGTTTGTCAAAATAATTTGACCATTAGTCAAAATAATTTGACACCAAAATTTCCCCTTTTTTGAGAATATTAAAACATAAATAAAAGATTAAAATAGTATAAGAATATTCAATAATGTAGTAGATAGCAACATACTGTTTATATTTCATAGTATATAATAACTTGATTCGAAACAATAGGAATATTTTTCAAAAATAAACAAAGAAAAACATTCAAAAACATCAAAAGATTTCCTTTCCCTTAAATCTAAGGCTAATCTTTTCCCTCTCTTTCCCCCTTTTTAATATCATTCGGAAATGGAGTCTATGGCCAAGTCTAAGGCTAAACTTAAAGACGAGTCAGAGGCTTCCCTGTTTCATTTTTTTGACCTAAGCCTAGCCACTCGGAGAACATAGTCGAGAGCCTTCGGGTTATTCATGACTTTAGTTGGATTGAACTGAACCCGTGACTAGGTTCAGCGAGGAGACAACAATGGAATGCACTAAGGGGAGCATCGTATCCGTAGATCTTCTTTCGAGAGGAAATAAATTTTACCAGATTATTGAAGAGGAATTTCGACCAGATGTTCGCTACACTCTTGTGATGACCACCATTATTTCAAAGACTTTCGTACAGTAGATGTATGAAGAGTTCTTCACAAGAATAGATTTTGAGATGATGTTGTTGAGTAGTGCATACTCAACCTTCAGACAGTTACTCTTTCCGTGAGAGGCGACTGGAAGGAGTTTCCCTTTAAAGTATTGATTTGAGAAAACGAAAGTCATCTTAGACAAGATTTCATTGGAGGAAGAATGAAACTCATATATCCCTTCGATTAGAAGTCTAAAAAACATGCCAAATGTTTCTTCTGAGAAGCAGATATTTTTTCCAAGTACCTTCGCACGAATATACTTGTTATGATGAAAACTAGCAGTTTCGAAGAATTCACGAACCCGCATGTTCGTGAAAAATGAAGTGGGTACGAAGAAAATTCTTGAGCCTAGAGGCTTTTAGAGATTCAAACATTGTAACCATTTCTGGAATCACTAAGGTGGAGATAGACTTAAAGTCTATTTGCAGTGATTTT
Source organism: Impatiens glandulifera (assembly GCF_907164915.1). Lineage (NCBI taxonomy): Eukaryota > Viridiplantae > Streptophyta > Magnoliopsida > Ericales > Balsaminaceae > Impatiens > Impatiens glandulifera. Next base: position 22,664 of record NW_025919547.1, on the reverse strand, counting down.
GGAGAGAGAGAAGACATTTTAGCAAGATGAGCACAGGATCTTAGCGATTCGAATCCTAGAGAGATAATCGAGGATTCAGAGATACTCAACCCTTTGAGTATGATCGTTTATTAAATACAGGAAAGCTAACGTGTGACTATTAACTTCAGATTATACGAACCATCAAAAACTTTAGAAACTTATTCCCAAGAGACGCAAATATCATTTAATATTAATCATGAAAGAGTACTATTAATATTAGATATATAGTGGAAAAATATCAGAAATTTTAGTCACTCTTTAAACATTGAAAGACACATGTCTTCAATTTATTTGAGAAGTGACTGGTTTATGTTTTGCGGAAAAAGTACATGGACAGATATAGTGGCAGGCAGTGGACAACTGTCCCAATAGCCAGAAGATGAACAGTCTAAGTACACAAGTAGTTAGACGTCTAATTTACTTTCCACATTCTTTACTTTTAATTTGGATATGCGTCTATTAGACGTCAATATCTAATCACACTTGTCTTATAGACGGTCATAAGTCTATTAGACTTAGAACGTCTAATTATGCATAAACACCACGTGCTAGACCTTTGTTCAGTTAGACGTGAGCTTTCAATTGCTCTTGTCTTATAAACGTCTAAGGATCTATTGGACGTCAGCGTATAACCGCGCAGGTTATTAACCAAGATATGAATCCAAGTGAAGATAAAAACTGTTTGAGAAAACATACGTCATGTCTAAGTAGTTATGCTTATTAAATTACATATCCATTAGACGTATTGAGACCTCTATCTTCTTGTCTGTCTTGTTACATTTGAACAATAGGTTTCCCCTCAGTTCATGCATATAATAAAATCAGTCAAGATCAACAAGTCCTAAAATATTTCTAAAGTGAGAAAACTTAGTCTCGGGTAGAGTCTTCGGGAAAATGTCTGTAGTTTGTTGATCTGTTGGGATGTATTCAAAGAGAATCTACTTCTAATTGACATGCTCTCGGATGAAATGATGTCTGATTTCGATGTGCTTTGTCTGAGAGTGCAAAACTAGATTGTAGGTGATCGCGATAACATTTGTGTTGTCGCAGAAAATTGGATATTCTTCTGCCTCAATCTCATAGTCCCTTAGTTGTTGTTGAAACCACAAAAGCTGAGAATAGCAACTACTTGCAGCAAGGTACTCTACTTCAGCTGTAGAGGTAGCAATCGACTTTTACTTCTTGCTGAACCATAAGATAAGACGATCTTCAAGGAACTGACAAGTTCCACTCGTACTCTTCCTATCGATTTTGTACCCTGCATAGTCTGCATCTGAGAATCTAGTTAAATTGAAACTGAAATCCTTCGGATACCACAGTCCCATATTTTGAGTTCCCTTCAAATATTTCAGAATGCGTTTAGCAGCAGTAAAGTGAGAATGTTTAGAATTAGCCTGAAATCTTCCACAGACACCAACAACAAATTGGATATCTGGCCTGCTGGCAGTGAGGTAGAGCAAGGATTCGATAAGACTTCTATAGGTGGTGATATCCACACCTTGACCACCATCATCTTTGACTAGATTACTGGAAGAGTTCATTGGAGTAGTTGCAGCAGAGAAGTTCTCCATCCTAAACTTCTTCAGTAACTCTTTGGTGTACTTGGTTTGATTGATGAAAGTTCCTTTCTCCAGCTGACGAACTTGAAGGCCTAGGAAGAAGGTTAATACTCCCATCATGCTCATTTCAAATCTGACATGAATCATCTTGGCAAATTTCTCACACAATTTGGATTTAGTTGATCCAAATATAATGTCATCAACATATACTTGAACATGAAGGATGTGAGAATCTTTAGTAAATCTAAACATTGTTTTATCAACAGTTCCAATAATGAAATCATGATAAAACAAAAATTTAGTCAAAGTATTATACCAAGCTCTAGGAGCTTGTTTCAAACCATATAAAGCTTTATGAAGTTTAAAAACATGATTTGGTAAAATATGATCTACAAAACAAGGAGATTGCTCAACATAGACATCTTCATTTAGTTTACCATTTAAAAATGCATTTTCACATCCATTTGAAAAACTTTAAAATTATTAAATGATGCATAAGCCAGGAAAATTCTAATTGCCTCGAGTCTAGCTATAGGTGCAAAGGACTCATAAAAGTCGATGCCTTCCTCCTGTCTGTATCATTGAGAAACTAAACGGGCTTTATTTTTAATAACTAGGACATCTACACTAAGCTTGTTTCTAAAGACCCATCTTGTTCCGATAAATGATTGATCAGTCCGTCTTGGAGTTAGATGTCACACTTTATTTCTCACAAATTGGTTTAACTCGTCCTGTATAATTAATTCTGGTGGATGATTCTTGTGATTTCCGATAATCAATTCTGGTGGATGATTCTTGTTCCATCTAAAGTTGGGTCCTAAAGGATTAGTCATCTGACCAGATGGCTCAGCGGCGTCCAAACTCTCAACGTTTTGTTGAACATGAGTTTGTACGTCTTGTTGGATTTCAACCGGATTAGCCACAAGATCAGACAACGAAATCCGTTTAGCCAGAGCATCATCCTCACCCACATACTCAAGACTTGTAGCTTCTAATCTGTTAACAAGGTCGATCAGATCGATGAAATTACTTTCAACAGACTCATCAAAAACAACATGTATGGACTATTCAATAGTTTGAGTTTGTTTTTAAGTACTTTGTAAGCCTTGCTTACTGAAGAGTATCCCAGCATGAATCTAGCATCTTCTTTAGCATCAAAAGCGGACAGATAATCCTTCCAATTGTTATGGATAAAACATTTACACCTGAATACTTTAAAATACGACACTATAGGAATTCTTCCGTAAAACGGTTCATAGGTGTTTTATCAAAATGTTTGTTAATTATTGACCTATTTTGTGTGTAGCAAGATGTGTTTTGGCTTCTGCTCAATATCTCTGAGGAACATCTGATTCAGCAAGCATAAATCTCGCTGCTTCCTTTAGAGTCCTTACTCTTCTCTCAGCATTTCTATTCTACTTTGGAGTTCTGGAACTAGACAACTCGTACCTAATACCAGACTCCTCGAGATAAGAAGATAGGCGTCTATTAGTGAGCTCAGTTCCCTGATCACTTCTAATGCAAGCAATATTTAAAGATTTCTGATTCTGAATTCATCTAAAGATTATAATCAAATTTTTAGCAGTTTTATCCTTTGATTATAATCGTGAGAAATCATCAATAACACTTAGGGTGAACCTCATTCCTCCTAGGCTCTTTACAAGAATTGGACCAAATAGATCCATGTGTAACAATTCTAAACAACGACTGGATTGAGATTTCCCTTTACTTTTGATTGATGATCTGCCATGTTTGCCTAACTGGCAAACAGGACATACCTTGTCCTTAGAAAACTGTAAGTTATTTGAACATATATTGTTGATGGTTTTAGAATTTATATGGTTTAATCTTTTATGGCATAACCATTTCTTGTCATTCTTGTCAATCATGCACATAGGGTTAGATGTTTTATTTAACTAGTTCATTTTATAGGAATTTCCTACTCTACTTCCAATTCATAAAGTATTATCATGTTGATACTTAACTAGGCATGAATGAGTTTGAAAATCAACAGACAAACCGTCATCACATAATTGACTAATACTGATCAAATTATAACACATATTGTCAACAAGTAAGACATCATTAATGGTTAGATTACCATGGATAATCTTCCCCTTACCCATGGTCTTACCCTTCTTGTTGTCACAAAAACTGATCTTATAACCTGAACAATCTGCTATATTAGTAAGAAGTCTTATGTTTCCTATCATATGTCTGTAACAGCCGCTGTCTAGATACCCGATAGAGTCCTCCAGGCAATCACTCACATGTACTTTGGATTGATCATATGTCATCAAGAATGTTACGGCTTCTGTATCCTTTTCAATAGGAGAGTCCTCTGAATCGTTATCGGCGCATTTGACTTAGTTTCAGCACACATGAAAACCTTATGATCTTTCTGGTTCTTCTTAGTTTGAACTTTACGGCCATAGATTTGAATCAGCTTCTCCCAAATATCTTTAGCAGAGGATCAAGATTTGATCTCATAGAATATGTTCATGTTGATAGATTGATATAAGATATCTTTGGCAACGTTGTCCAGATTGTTGGTCATCTTATCTTCAGTTGTCCACTCACATCTTGGCTTCGCAATTTTTATAGGACCATCAGTAATAACACTCCACATATCACAATCAAGAGCATCCAAGTGAGCTTGCATTCTCATCATTCAATAGTCGTAGTTTTCTTTCGAAAGAAGAGGGATCTCGTTGATGATATACATGATTCAGGTTCTTAATTCTTGAGAATAGAAAACAACGCTCAATACCAATTGACACGTAGCAAGCACCTATTGGACAACCTCCATAGTACACAGGTACAGCAGACACTATGCACAAAGATAATGGTTGTACCAATCTGGTGGTGCGCTGAATATTCTTCTAGAATTGTCCAGCAAGAAACAAGTAGTGATAAGAATATTTGCTTACTTAGCATTCATTCATTGGATGTAACTGGCTTTCATAATAATCTGCATAGATTCGTGGAGCAGGAGTAGCATACATCTAGTTGATCGTGGGTAGACGGATACTAACTTCAAGCAACTGCTGAAGCGAGGCATTGGACGTGCTCCATTAGACTACCAAGTCTAATGAAGTTAGACACCCCGTCTAATATCAGGATCCATTAGACCACCAAGTCTAATGGAGTTAGACGACATGTCTAACTACGTGTCCCTTTAGACTAGTCTGAAGAAATTTGACTCTCTGCATCTAATTTTCATCTGTTAGAAGACACGTCTAACTACGTCTGTTAGACTACACGTCTAACTACGTATCTTTTAGACTGTACGTCTAACTATGTCTATTAGACTGCACGTCTAACTACATCTGTTAAACTATACGTCTAACTACGTATCTGTTAGATTTTAAGTCTAACTACTTATCTGTTATACTGCACGTCTAATTATGTATCTGTTAGAATGCATGTCTAACTACGTATCTATTAGACTGCACATCTAACTACGTATCTGTTAGACTCCACGTCTAACTACGTATCTTTTAGACTGTACGTCTAACTATGTCTATTAGACTGCACGTCTAACTAAATCTGTTAGACTATACGTCTAACTACGTATCTGTTAGATTGTAAGTCTAACTACTTATCTGTTATACTGCACGTCTAATTATGTATCTGTTAGAATACATGTCTAACTACGTATATATTAGACTGCACATCTAACTACGTATCTGTTAGACTCCACATCTAACTACGTCTATTAGACTACACGTCTAACTACGTCTGTTAGACTTCATGTCTAACTATGTCTGTTAAACTACACGTCTAACTACGTATCTGTTAGACTGTACGTCTAACTACGTAACTGTTAGACTGCAGGTCTAACTACGTATCTGTTAGACTGTACGGCTAACTACGTATCTGTTAAACTGCACGTCTAACTACGTATCTATTAGACTGCACATCTAACTACATATCTGTTAGAGTGCAGGTCTAACTACGTATCTGTTAGACTGCACGTGTAACTGCGTATCTGTTAGACCGCACGTCTAACTATATCTGCTAGACTGCACATCTAACTACGTCTATTAAACTGTATGTCTAACTATGTTCTTCAGACTACACGTCTAACTACGTATTTGTTAGACTGCACATCTAACTACGTATCTATTAGACTACACGTCTAACTACGTATCTGTTAGATTGTACGTCTAACTACGTATCTGTTAGACTATACGTCTAACTACGTATCTGTTATACCGCACGTCTAACTTTATATCTGTTAAACTGCATGTCTAACTACGTATCTATTAGACTGCACATCTAACTACATATCTGTTAGATTGCACGTCTTACTACGTATCTATTAGATTGCACGTCTAACTATGTCTAACTATGTCTAACTATGTACGTCTAATTTTCAACACTTCTAATGAATCCGATTCAAGTTAAGTTTAACTTAGCACGTTTTGATGCAACTGCACAAAAACAATTATACGGCTTAGTTTCATTCTTATTTATGATTTACATAAGTTCATCATCAAAATACCGTTACTCAAAATAATTTGACCCTTAGTCAAAATAATTTGACCCAACACAACCTAATCCTTTCCTTTGATCGATCGCTACTCTTCGGTAGGACCGGTCAACTAATGATGTCCGGTTGGTTCAACTTATTAAAAATCTTAAGCCAATGTACATTTCTAACGGACAGGTTATTCAAAGACAAAATCAAAGATTTGAAAATGTTGGCAGTTGATATTTTAGTGCAAACAGATCTCTTTAGGAATGTGTAGAAGGAAGATCTCAAAGGTTCAGACTGTGTCATTGCCATTTATATACAAGTCTGTTGAACAGACTGTAGGCAGAAAAAGACTGTCAAATGTGTAGTTACTCATTTTGGTATAAGTCCATAAGCAACTTCCTAGGAGCAGGTAACTGTCAAAACCACCAGAATGATAATGTCAAGTAAAGACAAAACTGGCCAGCTGTCTCATGCTGTGAGAAGCCTTAGCCGCATTTAATGCAATGCTTCTCCTTTTGACCAATAAATCAGAGAGAGAAATATGATCGTTGTTATATTTCCACTATAAAAGGAGAATCTGAAGAAAGCAACAAAAATGGTTTTTCAGATTAAGTTAAAGAGCTATCAAGTGAGAAACCAATTAATTCATTCTTTAAAGAACCATTAAGTGTTCTTAGTATTTACATATTGTCCAGTGTATTGCAATTCCTATTCTGTGTGAAGAGTTGTAAGTCAATATCAAGTAGTAAATAAGCCTTGATCATTTGAATGATTGTATTGTGTGTTTGAATATTCTTAGTGAATATCCTTCTCGTTGTTTAAGAAGAAGGGGTGATGTAGTAGCTTTATCTCCGAACATCCATAAAATCCTTGTGTTATGTTCTTTCCTTATGCCTGGTCACTTCACTATCCGAACTAACTTTCCTTTATTCCAAACTGATCCTTCTCTATTCTTATCTCTATCCGATTTGTATGTGTTGCTTCAGGCTGAAACAAACATTTCTTCCCTTGAACCCGGTTCATGAGTTTATAACAGTCTGTGTAGTATTGAGACCATTATTAATCTCTAACCGGATTAGTGTCAACCGTTTTGAGTGTGTAAGCGTTCTCCTTTAGCTGGACCCCTGTCCCCTATCGGAGATCCCGATCTTATCCACCACGTCTAACTTTGCATCCCTTAAGACTTTGTCCAAAGGAGTTAGACTACCACGTCTAACTTCGTTTATTAGCTTGCTTTAGACACGTCTAAATTAGCATAGTCTAATGCACCGGTACAAAAATAAATAGACAACTTAGCTCTATTCCATTTAAACATTTAGCTTTATTCCATATAAAAATCATCAATATTTTGTTGTTTAATGTTTTATAGCTTTTGTTTATTTCTAAGATAATTATTTCTCACTTAATTATATATTTTTTTTACTTTGTTTTTATTTTCCCAACAATTTCCCCCTTTTTGATGATGTTATAACTATGCAACCTTAATATAGAAAAATAAACACCCATCAAATAATATTAAAATCAAATTAGTTCACCAAAGTATTCAAATATAATTTTAAAGTACGAGAAACAAAAAGAATGATTTTAGTGTCCTTCCCTTTTCACTATTGGATCCGCACAGCTTTCAGGAATTGATTCTCGAGTTAAATAATTATGGAATCAAGTAATCGCTCGACCTCCACTACCACCTCCTCTTTCGCTTCCACGTCCTGGACCTCTTCATTCTGGTGCACAACTGTCTTCACCAGCTTAAGCATCATCTTTTCGTTTTGATTTCGATCGAGTTCCTCTAGCAGACGTTGACCCCCTCTTTTGCTTCCTTCCCTTTTTTAACATTATCAAGGTCGGAAGTAGTAAGAGCCATTTCCTTCTCAACAGCAGCTTCAGCCTCTTCTACAGCTTGAAATTGTCTTACAAATGTGTCTGCCTACTCTAATCTCTCATCTTGTGCTCTTCTTAATGAATTAAACATTTCTAACATTTGGGACTCTAGAAATTCAATCATGGACCTCGTTTCTTGAGGAAGCTCCAGGTTGAAATTCTTCGATTCAGCATATTGATCCGACTGTTGTTTAAAGAAGCTCTTGTCCACCTTCTTTTACTAAGTATGAAGGATGTTGACCTCATATGTTTTTCTCTTTAAAGTCTTCTCAGTTTCTTTTTGACTGACAAGAATGTATAGGATTTCCTCCTTACTTGATGTAGACCCCTTTTCAAGGTTTTCTAGTCTGGATTACATGTCCATCATATTTTGTTGCAATGAAATCTGAGCATCCATAATATCATTACAAAAGTTTTCTCCTCCAAGACAGGCTTCTTAAGAGTGTCGGGCAGCAGATGATACAACTTGAGAGAAAGATGGAGCAGTGTGAATAGCGTTCACATGCATGCTCACTTGTAAAGAACGCTCTTGTTTTTTATCTTTAAGACGGGAAGAGGGAACCTTTGATGCATCCTTAAAATGATATTTTTCATTTAAAATATCGACACATACCTGATTAATATGCTTTGAAATATCTTCAGAGTGAAGAGGTAGATCATCAACGTTATCAATAATGAATGCCATTGTCCTGATGGGGGATGATCGATGAACATGTGGAGAAGGAATAAGACATTCTTAGAATGGTGCTTCTTCTGAGGATGAGGATGACTCAACTTTTTCAGATTGTTCCCCCTCAGTAGAGGGAATCTTCTTTGAATCAATTTGCTTCGAGGGTTCCCCCTCAATCTATGACCCTGAAGTCTTATCAGCTGAATTTAATGGTTCCCCTCAATCAATGGGGATATCTCTACTTCAGATGTAGGAGGAGCCACTTCAGATGTCTCCTTCTATGGAATTGGCGTCTGATCAGCTTCAAAGGCAGATGCTTCCTCTTATACATTGATATCAGTTTGAACCAAAACAGGAGTCTATTCAACAATATGCTTGGCCATTAAGCACTTTTCTTCAAATGATATGTTGGCCAGCTCAATAAGATGAGCAACAACCTTCTATTCCTCTTGAGATAATCTAATCATCTTCAATGATATGCATGGGCTCATTTTACTAGAAGACATGTCTTCAAAGATATTCAACCGCGAATATTCGGTGCAGTGAGCGTATTGAAGGACCGTGGAGCAATAGTTGTTCATAACCAAATCGAGTCGCTTTAATGCATTATGTTCTGCAAGAGCATCCATTTCAAGTGGGTTAAAATTAGCCTTTCTTGCCTCAAGCAGGGGAAAGAGAGCACGACCCATAATATTTTCCACCACGAGATCCTTTATTTTGAGGGCTTCGGGGACCTCAGATGTCTAAGCCCATTTTAGGACTCTCTTCTCCATCCTGATTAGTTTATTCACTCCTTTACAATCTCGCTGCCTGAGATAATTTCATTAAATTGCGAGACTAATCGGTGTTTCACCCGGGTGTTGAAGATTTCAACCTTCTCAGACGCTTTCTCTTCAACATATTCCATGACAAGGTTGACAATACAATTGGACTCTGAAACCTTTTGTGTAATCTCTTCAGAGACGCTCTTTCCTTTTCTAGGAACTTCGATTGGTTTAGGAGTAGGCCTTGGTTCACTTATAGTGATGCCATGAGCCCCCTCACTACTCTCATGAGTTCATAAGGGGACATAGCCTTCGGAATGGCCCCTTCTGGAAGTACAGACACTATTTTCGTTCCCTTAGCTATAGTGGTTCTTTTATAGGTTCAACAATAAGCGTCCCGTCGTTCGGCTAGATGGGAGCTTGTTCTAAGGATACAACAGAAATAGGCGTGGGAGAATTTGCCTAGTCTGTTTTAGTAACAACATTGACATTATCAGCAGACTTAGTAACTACTAATTTTTCAGGAAGGACAAGCGATAATTCCCTATCAAAGCATTTAATTTTGGACCGACTGGCTCAAAAGTCGGTTCCTTAGCTTATTCCAACACAGGAACATCAATAATTAGCACTACGGTCGGAGGAGTAGAGGAGTAGATGACCTAGCCCGCTTCTTTATCGGACTGGCTGAAGGACAATAAAGACGAAATCGGAATAGCGGTGAAATTAGGATTTCCTTGCCTGAACTTTTCATCAATGGAGTCAACTACTCCAGAGTCCTTCCTTGACGCTTTCTTCTCACTAGTAGAGCTAGCAGCGGACTCCATGACGGAGGATCTAACTCTTTTAGCGCTTATCGTTTGGTTGGATGTAGCATGACGCTTGGACCGAGTGATCGATTAACCACTCGTATGTTGGCTGGATGTGCCAGGATTCATATCCTTTGAGAGCTTCGTCCGTGCTAGGGATCCTTTCACGGAGAAGTTAGTAAATATACGGCAGGGGTTAACAGCCTCACCTCCGCCCATAGGAACACCGAGATGTGCCATGAACCGACCGAGATGGACAAAGAAGCCCACGCTCTGCTTGTTCTTTGAATAGATCAACTGGAAGAGATTAAAAAATAGGGTGGACATCTAGTTAATCGTCATACCATTGGTGATTACCGTCATGTAGTCAAAACGGTCTTGACTGTACAGGTTGAACGAACTTACCCTACCCTGAAAAACCTTTGCCACAATATCGTTAAGAAGAATAAAGTGAGGCTTCAAAACCTTCTTCTCCCCGTTCAGTCTGATTGAACTTCCATCATTTGAGAAAAGAATCTTCATCTACGAAATAGTCTAGTCTAGAAGAGAAATGTCGAATGTGTGACCCTCCGATGCTAGTTCAAAGAACTCAACATACATCGATACATCGAATGAAAATGACTTTCCATTCACAGTCGTCGTTATCGTGCCCCCAACCTCGTTCGCGTCTTGAAGAACTCACGGACCTCCTTTTCGTAGAAGACAAAAGGACCGTTGAGGTATTTCCTAAGGCCAGAATACTCTAGAGAGCGGAACATTTCCACCGTATCCCGTTGATCAATAGTGTAGATAGAATCGAAATCTACCTACAAGGTGTTGTGGGCAAGAGAGACAACCTTCTTGTCAGCCATACTTAAATAATAAGACATAAAGATGAACAAAATTTCTTAGAGAGAAGGTAGAGAGATTTTTAGGGTTTTAATAGAATAGAAAGCATAAGAACCCATAAAACATGCACGATGTCCTTAAATAGAATCTGAAAGGTCAATTGTTTAACTATCACTTTTAACAAGGAAGGCCCATCAATTAATTTTAGACGCCTTTTCCAAAAGGTAGTCATCATTAACTGAGTTTTTAACAAAAATATCTTAATATTTAAGGCTATGATAGTCATTTTCTTTAACATTGATAGACACATGTCTTCAAGTTATTTAAAATTAGAAAATGACTATTTTAATTGTTTGATCAGGAAAATTAGATGACAACGCATAATGACAGTTATCCTTAATTAGTCCGAAGATGAAGCATCTAATTCCACACCTAGTTAGACTTCTAACTTGTTGTCCACATTCGAGTGTCTAAGTTGGATGGGCGTCTATTAGATGCACGCGTCTAACTACGCTTGTCTTACAGGAGTCTAAGCGTCTATTAGACGTAGACATCTAATTACGCTTGAACAGCACGTGTTAGACGTGTGTCTGATTAGACGTGAGCGTTTAACTACGATTTTCTCTCACACATCTAACCTGCATAGGTTTTAAACCAAGACAACATTTATCCAACTCAGAAGTATAAACTACTTAAGTAAATATACGTCTAAGTACTTGATTTCTTTAAGACGACCTCGTCTATTAGACAAATTAAAGCTTTCGTCTTCGTGGATATGTCTAAGCATTTTAAATATTAAAATTTCCACTCAATTTATGGATATTTAAAAACAAAAAAATTATTTGAGCTCCTCATGACCCAAAAATAGATTTAGGGAAGAAAGCTTAGACCATAGTAGTGGTGTGTGCCACTTGTTGATCTACTAGAGCATAGTCTCAAGAGATTGTGCTTCAAGTTTCCTCCATGCATCAGTCATGTATCACCTACACAAAAGAATATTTATAGCTTTTTGGTACTCACATTTACTTGGGCCTCGATCAATCAGTCCCTTAGGAATCCATATTTCAGTTATTCTAATGGATTTCCCATTTCGTGTTGTGATTAGTTCATATGATTTAGACTTAGCAGATGTCTCCTGCTAGTAACTGATCCATTAACCTTAGAGGATGATTTTTGTTTAAAACTCCTTGACTTCATGTCAGGTTTTAAAATGCCAGACTTTCTGGCTACTTCCTTCTTAGGTTTCAACCAACTTACAGTTGGCGGAACATAGATAATTTCATCCTTTAAGATTTGATCGACACAGTTTGGATCAGTTTCATTATCTGTTACACTCTTTTTTACAAATTTTATTGGTTTAAACTTGTCTGTTTCTAAGTTTAACTTCTTACAAGACTTGTCTAAGTTAGCTTTGTCATATCTTAAACCATATTTTCATTCGGCATGCTTTAACATAGTAATATGATGTTTAACAACTTCTCCAGACCTTTTCCGAGCACTGACTATATACATTAATCGTTGGTTTTCACATGAAAGAGTTTGAACCTTTTCCTTGAGTGTCTAATTCTCAGATGAGACATCGACCATATCATTTTCAAAAACTTTTGGTTCTAAAGTTTGAGATAAAATAGGTACATAAGTTTTAGATATGGACTTTATTTCATTTTGGGATTTTGATAGCTTTTTGTACTCCATAACCATGTTATTGAGTGTAGCTACTAATTCATCTCTGGTAAACTCTTCTGAAGAAATCAAATATCTTGGATTCCTCAAAGTCTTCTTCTTCTCTTGCCATAAAGAAAGCAACCTCTTCATCATCACTTTCCCTGGATGATTAATCATCTGAGTCGTTGTAGATCCACTTGGATTTGTTGTCGGCCGCCACGAGAGCCTTCAGCTCTTTCTCGTCGTCCTTCATCTTCTCATCACATTTCGGCTACCTACACTCCGATTTGTTATGACCTAGTTTATCACAATTGAAACACTTCACGTTAGCCTTAGAGTTATTCTTATTATCATTGTTATTGTTATTTAAAGTGCTTGAGTTAGAATTACTTTTTTTCATTAATTTGTCGAATTTCTTCACGAAGAAGCCATTGCGTCACTGTTGAGCTAATGAGTAGCCGTCTTTACTTCAGTTGTAGCTGGTGGCTCCTTAGTAGTCACCAGAGCCTTGGTTATGATGGTGGATGTGGGGTGCTCCTCTTCATTCCTAGAGTTCAACTCGAACTCAAAGGCCTTCAGATCGACAAGCATGTTGAAGAGCTCCATCTTATTGAGATCTTTAGACTCCCTAATTGCCATTGTCTTCATGTCCAACTCCCTAGGTAATGTTCGCACACCTTTATAGAAATCTCTCTGTTGTTGTAAGTCTTTCCCAAAATAGAGAGAGTGGTGACGATTTTGCTGAATCTTGCATCAACCTTAGTTATCGTCTATCTAGGACGCATCTTAAAGTTGTCGAACTGCTGGGTGGAAACCATAATATTTTTTCATTGGTTTTCTCGTTGCCTTCACATACTTGAGTAAGTCTATCCCTAATTTGTTTGACAGATTCACATGCTATGATGTAGTTGAACATGCTATCGTCAAGAGATCTATACAAGATGTCCATGACTAAGTTATATGGTTGTTTTTCCTCTTGTCTTCATTTGTCCATATAGATTTGTCTTTCTCTATCTAGATGGAAACTTCTGTGACAACACTCCACATGTCATCATGTAAGGAAGATAGATGAGCACGAATTCTCTTCTTCCACACCATGTAATTTTCTTTCGAGAATATGGGAATCATGGAGGAGCTGACATCTTTATAAATGATTCAGGTTCTGTAAAAGCTTGAGAATAGAAAACCTTACTCTGATACCACTTGATAGGATCGGTGTTAGTAATAGAGACTAGGGTCTGACTATTGTTAACAGCTATAAACGATTCAATAGTAATCATGTAAGGGATTAGTATCTGTTTCTATTTTTCACAAACCCTTTGAACTCTTTAAACAGATTCAAGTGAGGAAATGTTCGTTGTATTTAAAGTTTTAAACGACTGAATGTGAATGACAGAAAGTAAAGAACACAAGGAGTTTTATGAATGTTCGGAGATGAAACTCCTACATCGCCCATTCTTCCACAACCTGAAGGATATCCACTCAATACTATAAATCGAATACAACTTACTAAGTTAGATAACTCTCTATTGAATAGAACAACCTCTTGAGCTTACAATATTCTCACAGTTGGACAGTAATTGAATTTCGCTCTTGAGCTTGAAAGATGATAAAAATCAATAAGTGCAAGAGTAGAGAGATAACAACTTTGTTCAGTCAATGATGAATGATTCAGTTAGGTGATTCGTCCGTTGTCCTTGAGCATCTATTTATAGTTTAAGGACACCAACGGTCGAATCTTCTACGTGGACACATGGAAAGTGTCTGTTAGAAGGCAGCCCATAGTACTAGAGTACAACATACTCTAAGAAAATGGATTGTGGTCGTACTAAACTGGTAGTGCACCGAATATCTTATAATATTTTCTTGTACAAGACAGGTAGTTGGAAGAATATTCGCATACGTGGCGTGGCATTCATTCATTTGATAAAATTAGCTGGTGTAACAGACTTCACGATAGTAAGTGGAGCAGGAGTAGGACACATCTAGTTTATCGTTCTTAGACGTATGCCTTCATCAGACAGCTGCTAAAGCAAGGCATTGGACGTGCTCCATTAGAACGCCTCTAAAGGAGTTAGACTTAGGACGTCTATCAGTGCAATCCTTTAGACCACGTCTAATGGAGTTAGACTAGCACGTCTAACTGTGTATTCCTTTAGACCACGTCTAAAGGAGTTAGAATAGCATGTCTAACTATGCATTCCTTTAGACCGTGTGTAAATGAATTAGACTACCACGTCTAACTACGTTTCCCTTTAGACCACGTCTGAAGGAGTTAGACTACCACGTCTAACTATGTTTCCCTTTAGACCACAACTAAAGGAGTTAGACTACAACTTCTAACTACGTTTCCCTATAGACTTTATCTAAAGAAGTTAGACTACCATGTCTAACTTCACATCCCTTTAGACTTCATCTAAAGGAGTTAGACTACCATGTCTAACTTCGCATCCCTTTATACTTCGTCTAAAGGATTTAGACTACCACGTCTATCTTTGTATCCTTTTAAACTTCGTCTAAAGGAGTTAAACTAATACGTCTAACTTTGTCTATTAGCATGCTTTAGAACACATATGAATTAGCATAGTCTAATGCACATGCATAAAAACAAATAGACAACTTAGCTTTATTCCATTTAAACGTTTAGCTTTATTCCATTTAAACATCTAGCTTTATTCCATTTAAAGATCATCAAAATTTCGTTGTTTAATTTGCATTGCTTTTGTTTATTTATAAGTTAATTATTTCTCACTAAATTAACTATTTTCTTTACTTTGTTTTTAATTTTTTCCAACAAAATACAATTGAATTGTTTTGATGGAAAAAAAGAAATATTAAAAATACTTATTGGGCTTAAACCTAGTATCCGAACTTGTATTAATGAGAAATATTTAAGAAAATTTGATAAAAAGAATTGTCATGAAATAAGAAATAACTACATGAGTACCCAGCAATACGACCCAACACGCCCTTCGACCTTAAGCATCTTAAAATGTTTCTAAGACCAAAACATCAACTTATAAAGCAAGTTCAGTTTTCATGCTAATGTGAAGACCTTTTTATTTTTTCTTTGTAAATATAATATATGAGAGCAGCCCAACAAATGTTGGTTATTTGTTAACAACTAAATGTGTTTCACCTAATTATATAAGAATAATTGAAACTTATAATTATAAAATAATATGAAAGACTAATAATTACAATTATAATATTTAGAGATTTTAAAGGAGTAATATTATTAAAAGAGTGATAAAATTTTGTGTTTTAAAAATTATTGTTTGTCATTTTTACTAGTTAGTAATTAAGCTTAAAATTGTCAAACTAGCTCATAATAAACAATATTCGTGTTTTTTTATTGTATTTATTTTGAAAAATGTGTTTTAGCACGACACTTATATTAACTTATCTTGTGTTTGTATTAGTTTATTTTACCGTTCACTTTTAAAAAATATGAATATTTGTCTTAGTTTATTTTATCGTTTATATTTTTTTAAAGAAAAATAGATTATGGTTCAATACCCATTACCAAGTTTTTACTTTTAAACCATTATGTTCAGAAAAATTAAAACCAAATATTTACAAATCATATTCAATTGTTTAAAATTTATTAAATTTAAAATTGTACAAATAATAAATAAATAAGTAGGAAAATAAATATATTAGATATAAATATTGAAACACGTATTAAACTCACAACTACACATGAAAAATTAAAATAAGTATAACATAAATTTGATAAATCTGTTGTAACAATAATTTTTTTTGAGTTATTAACAATCATTTTTGTTGAGTTATTAACAATAAGAAGAGTGAGAAAACTTAACAATCTTTTTTTATACTCAAGATATGCCATCTTTTAAAAAAAAAAATTATCTTTTTAATATATAAATTTTAATACTCAATCAAATATATGTTATTATTATACTAAGAATGACTTATTTATATTTTTAATTTTTTACCTTTTTTTTTTAGATATTTGTCTCTAATTTAATTACTCATTTTCTATGTAAAATTATTGCTCACTGTTATGTTATTAGCTATCATAATACACTCTAATTTAGAGATAAGGAACAACTTAAATTAAAGAAGGAAAATAGATTAAATGAAATTTAAGTAAAATGTGCACATACTAAAGAAAAAATAAATAAATAAAAAAAGAAAAACTAAGTTTGATGTCTCCGTTGGAAAAAGTTAGCATGGATGAGAGATATATTCATCCAACTTCATTATCAAGAGTATTATTACTCGTGATTTTGTTCGTTTTGTTCATTATATTTTTTTTCATAGTTGATTTTTTTTTTAAACTTGATTTTTTGTTACGATTTTTGTTTCTTGCAAAGTTGTATTTGTATTAAATATTTATTATTTTTAATTAAAATAAAAACAAAATTTTTTACAATTTTTAACTCTTTTCAAATTATCATTTTTCTAAAATATTATAATAATTTAATTTTTAACTTCAATCACATATACTACCATTACAAACATATTTAATTATCAAATATTTAAAGTGTGTGTAAATGTTAAATTATTATTAATAGGAAAAATATAAGCATTAAAATTTGAAATCAGACTAATAATTAGATTTTTTTATCTATCTTCAATTTATTTATTTTTGAACGGTTATTTTTTCTTAATCTCATTATATTTTAGAGGACCATGTCTTGTTTATTTTTTCATTAACTAGATTTTATTTGACATTCTCCTTAACGGAATTAGATGTGTAGTTTTGTTCGATTTGATTTGACATTCTACTTAATCGAATTAAATTTTTAGCATCAATTCTGTAATATGAAGAATACTTTCCATTGTTGTATCATTAAAAGATAGAGAAATACAATTGAATTGTTGTGATGGACAAAAGAGAAATAATAAAAAATACTTATTGGGCTTAAACACAGTATCCGTACCTGCATTAATTAGAAATATTTAAGAAAATTTGATAAAAAAGAATTGTCATGAAATAAGAAACAAGCATTAAGTAACATTAACTAAGAATTAAGAATCAAGCATTAAAAATCAAGCATCAAGCATCAAGTATAAAACTTCAATCATCAAGCATCAAGCTTCAAGCATCAAGCATGAAGCATGAAGCATCAAGCATCAAGCATCAAGTATCATGCATCAAGCATCAAGTATCAAGCATCAAGAATCAAGAATCAAGAATCAAGAATCAAGCATCCAACATCAAACATCAAGCATCAAGAATTAATAATCAAGCAACAACCAATAAACATCAAGAATTAAGCATCGTGCATCAAACATCAAGCAACAAGAAACAAACAACAAGCATTGAGCATTGAGCATTGAGCATTGAGCATTGAGCATTGAGCATTGAGCATTGAGCATTGAGCATTGAGCATTGAGCATTGAGCATTGAGCATTGACCATTGAGCATTGACCATTGAGCATTGAACATTGAGCATTGAGCATTGAGCATTGAGCATTGAGCATTGAGAATTGAGCATTGAGCATTGAGCATTGGGCATTAAGCATTAAGCATTGAGCATTGAGCATTGAGCATTGAGCATTGAGCATTGAGCATTGAGCATTGAGCATTGAGCATTGAGCATTGAGCATTAAGAATTGAGAATTGAGCATTGAGCATTGAGCATTGAGCATTGAGCATTGAGCATTGAGCATTGAGCATTAAGTATTAAACATTAAGAATTAAGCATTAAAAATTAAGCATTAAGAATTGAGCATTGAGCATTGAGCATTGAGCATTGAGCATTGAGCATTGAGCATTGAGCATTGAGCATTGAGCATTGAGCATTGAGCATTGAGCATTGAGTACTGAGCATTGAGCATTGAACATTGAGCATTGAACAATGAGCATTGAGCATTGAGCATTGAGCATTGAGCATTGAGCATTGAGCATTGAGCATTGAGCATTGAGCATTGTGCATTGTGCATTGTGCATTGAGCATTGTGCATTGTGCATTAAGCATTGAGCATTGAGCATTGAGCATTGAGCATTGAGCATTGAGCATTGAGCATTGAGCATTGAGCATTGAGCACTGAGCATTGAGCATTGAGCATTGAGCATTGAGTATTAAGCATTAAGCATTGAGCATTGAGCATTGAGCATTGAGCATTGAGCATTGAGCATTGAGCATTGAGCATTAAGAATTGAGCATTGAGCATTGAGCATTGAGCATTAAGCATTGAGCATTGAGCATTGAGCACTGAGCATTGAGCACTGAACATTGATCACTGAGCACTGAGCATTGAGCATTGAGCATTGAGCAATGAGCATTGAGCATTGAGAATTGAGCATTGAGAATTGAGCATTGAGCATTGAGCATTGAGCATTGAGCATTGAGCATTGAGCATTGAGCATTGAGCATTGAGTATTGAGCACTGAGCATTGAGCATTGAGCATTGAGCATTGAGCATTGAGCATTGAACATTGAGCATTGAGCATTGAGCATTGAGCATTGAGCATTGAGCATTGAGCATTGAGCATTGAGCATTGAGCATTTGAGCATTGAGCATTGAGCATTGAGCATGAGCATTGAGCATTGAGCATTGAGCATTGAGCATTGAGCATTGAGCATTGAGCATTGAGCATTGAGCATTGAGCATTGAGCATTGAGCATTGAGCATTGATCATTAAGAATTAAGCATTGAGCATTGAGCATTGAGCATTGAGCATTGAGCAGTGAGCATTGAGCATTGAGCATTGAGCATTGAGCATTGAGCATTGAGCATTGAGCATTGAGCATTGAGCATTGAGCATTGAGCATTGAGCATTGAGCATGAGCATTGAGCATTGAGCATGAGCATTGAGCATTGAGCATTGAGCATTGAGCATTGAGCATTGAGCATTGAGCATTGAGCATTGAGCATTGAGCATTGAAGCATTAAGCATTAAGCATTAAGCATTGAGCATTGAACATTGAGCATTGAGCATTGAGCATTGAGCATTGAGCATTGACCATTGAGCATTGAGCATTGAGCATTGAGCATTGAGCATTGAGCATTGAGCATTGAGCATTGAGCATTGAGCATTGAGCATTGAGCATTGAGCATTGAGCATTGAGCATTGTGCATTGAGCATTGAGCATTGAGCATTGAGCATTGAGTATTGAGCATTGAGCATTGAGCATTGAGCATTGAGCATTGAGCATTGAGCAATGAACATTGAACATTGAGCATTGAGCATTGAGCATTGAGCATTGAGAATTGAGCATTGAGCATTGAGCATTGAGCATTGAGCATTGAGCATTGAGCATTGAGCGTTGAGCATTGAGCATTGAGCATTGAGCATTGATAATTGAGCATTGAGCATTGAGCATTAAGCATTAAGCATTAAGCATTAAGCACTAAGCACTGAGCATTAAGAATTAAGCATTGAGCATTGAGCATTGAGCATTGAGCATTGAGCATTGAGCATTGAGCATTGAGCATTAAGCATTGAGCATTGAGCATTGAGCATTGAGCATTGAGCGTTGAGCGTTGAGCGTTGAGCATTGAGCGTTGAGCGTTGAGCATTGAGCATTGAGCATTGAGCATTAAGCATTAAGCATTAAGCATTAAGCATTAAGCATTAAGCATTAAGCATTAAGCATTAAGCATTAAGCATTAAGCATTAAGCATTAAGCATTAAGCATTAAGCATTAAGCATTAAGCATTAAGCATTAAGCATTAAGCATTAAGCATTAAACATTAAGCATTAAGGATTAAGCATTAAACATTAAGCATTAAACATTGAACATTGAGCATTGAGCATTAAGTATTGAGCATTAAACATTGAGCATTAAGCATTAAGCATTGAGCATTGAGCATTGAGCATTGAGCATTGAGCATTAAGCATTAAGCATTAAGAACTAAGCATTAAGAATTAAGCATTAAGCATTAAGCATTGAGCATTGAGCATTGAGCATTGAGCATTGAGCATTGAGCATTGAGCATTGAGCATTGAGCATTGTGCATTGAGCATTGAGCATTGAGCATTGAGCATTGTGCATTGAGCATTGAGCATTGAGCATTGAGCATTGAGCATTGAGCATTGAGCATTGAGCATTGAGCATTGAGAATTGAGCATTGAGCATTGAGCATTGAGCATTGAGCATTGAGCATTGAGCATTGAGCATTGAGCATTGAGCATTGAGAATTGAGCATTGTGCATTGAGCATTGAGCATTGAGCATTGAGCATTGAGCATTGAGCATTGAGCATTGAGCATTGAGCATTGAGCATTGAGCATTGAGCATTGAGTATTGAGCATTGAGCATTGAGCATTGAGCATTGAGCATTGAGCATTGAACATTGAGCATTGAGCATTGAGCATTGAGCATTGAGCATTGAGCATTGAGCATTGAGCATTGAGCATTGAGCATTGAGCATTGAGCATTGAGCATTGAGCATTGAGCATTGAGCATTGAGCATTGAGCATTGAGCATTGAGCATTGAGAATTGAGCATTGTGCATTGAGCATTGAGCATTGAGCATTGAGCATTGAGCATTGAGCATTGAGTATTGAGCATTGAGCATTGAGCATTGAGCATTGAGCATTGAGCATTGAACATTGAGCATTGAGCATTGAGCATTGAGCATTGAGCATTGAGCATTGAGCATTGAGCATTGAGCATTGAGCATTGAGCATTGAGCATTTAGCATTGAGCGTTGAGCATTGAGCATTGAGCATTGATAATTGAGCATTGAGCATTGAGCATTAAGCGTTAAGCATTAAGCATTAAGCATTGAGCATTGAGCATTGAGCATTGAGCATTGAGCATTGAGCATTGAGTATTGAGCATTGAGCATTGAGTATTGAGCATTGAGCATTGAGCATTGAGCATTGAGCATTAAGTATTAAGAATTAAGCACTAAGCATTAAGAATTAAGCATTGAGCATTAAGAATTAAGCATTGAGCATTGAGCATTGAGCATTGAGCATTGAGCATTGAGCATTGAGCATTGAGCATTGAGCATTGAGCATTGAGCATTGAGCATTGAGCATTGAGCATTGAGCATTGAGCATTGAGCATTGAGCATTGAGCATTGAGCATTGAGCATTAAGCATTAAGCATAAAGAACTAAGCATTAAGCATTAAGCATTAAGCATTAAGCATTAAGCATTAAGCATTAAGCATTAAGCATTAAGCATTAAGCATTAAGCATTAAGCATTAAGCATTAAGCATTAAGCATTAAGCATTAAGCATTAAGCATTAAGCATTGAGCATTAAGCATTAAGCATTAAGCATTAAGCATTAAGCATTAAGCATTAAGCATTAAGCATTGAGCATTCAACATTAAGCATTAAGCATTAAGCATTAAGCACTGAGCATTAAGAATTGAGCATTGAACATTGAGCATTGAGCATTGAGCATTGAGCATTGAGCATTGAGCATTGAGCATTAAACATTGTGCATTGAGCATTGAGCATTGAGCATTGAGCATTGAGCATTGAGCATTGAGCATTGAGCATTGTGCATTGAGCATTGAGCATTGAGCATTGAGCATTGAGCATTGAGCATTGAGCATTGAGCATTGAGCATTGAGCAATGAACATTGAACATTGACCATTGAGCATTGAGCATTGATCATTGAGCATTGAGCATTGAGCATTGAGCATTGAGCATTGAGCATTGAGCATTGAGCATTGAGCTTTGAGCATTGAGCATTGAGCATTGATAATTGAGCATTGAGCATTGATAATTGAGCATTGAGCATTGAGCATTAAGCATTAAGCGTTAAGCATTAAGCATTAAGCATTGAGCATTGAGCATTGAGCATTGATAATTGAGCATTGATAATTGAGCATTGAGCATTGAGCATTAAGCGTTAAGCATTAAGCATTAAGCACTAAGCACTGAGCATTAAGAATTAAGCATTGAGCATTGAGCATTGAGTATTGAGCATTGAGCATTGAGCATTGAGCATTGAGCATTGAGCATTGAGCATTGAGCATTGAGCGTTGAGCGTTGAGCGTTGAGCGTTGAGCGTTGAGCGTTGAGCGTTGAGCGTTGAGCGTTGAGC